>NW_008649079.1:3518-6368 GCF_000247585.1 Phytophthora nicotianae INRA-310
CCAGTGCACGAATCGTTTCCACGGCTGCAACTCGTACAACCCCATGCTGCTTCAAGGCGATTGTTTGTTGTGTTTCCCAAATGCGGGACGTCAACACGCCCAAAGCCGCTCCACATTTCTCTGCATGGTGCCAATTCGAGTCAAAGTATTGTAAGAATGCGTGCTCCGGCCCCGGTACTTCTTCATCTTTCAAAATCTGTTTCTCTTCCATGATGTAGTACAAATACTTGCGACCAATTTCATACTCGCCTTCCGTTTGTGCACCTAGCATCATATGAACAGCGTCTTCGAATTTTTCACGATCAAGAAGTCCGTACACACGCTTTGCCATCTCGGTCCATAAATACTTAACAACGTGGAATACACAAAGGAGAATTCGCGCAGCCGGAAAAGCAGCTTGCAGCAACGAAATTTCTCCGAAGTCCTTATCGACGATGATTACACGAACGCCATCCCACGTTGCGTTAAATGACTTGAAAGATTTGATCGCATCGGAAAGACACTCTGCACTCTCATTCTCCATAAGAGCACACGTATTGGCCCTGTGTGTCAGAAGACACACGAAAACCACGAAGTCACGAAATACCACATCGCCACACCAAGACCACAAAATGCCACAACGCCACCACGTAAATCACAAAACACCACAATACCACAGTAAATCGCCACAAAAGTCACACATTTGTCAACACGCCACAATAGTCACAAGTAGTCACCGTGCAAACAAAAACAACGATCAACATTAGACGGTCAGACGTGAAAGATAGATGAAGCGCTCTTATATGGCCAAAAACGTCGTGAACCATGAAACTGAAGAGCTTGTATCTGGCGTCGTTAGTGTTGTGAGTCGCGTCGATCATCAAAACCTCAGGAAAAGCTTCGAAAAAGCGCCGCATTTGATGAGGCTGGAAAGTAATTACTTGGACCAACTTGTCATCATCCACGTAGATGGTAGCCGTGTTTCCTATTCGCAAGCAGAAGTCTCGAAGGTTGGACTCTAACCTTGCTTCAACAGTAGTAGATCCTCGGCGTTGTTCCTTGAGCTTCTGCACCATGTTGTACACGTCACGTAGGGTTACCTGCTTGCCTGCCCGATGAAACACATTAGTTCAGCAATATTATAGCAATAAAAAATAGCAAATGATAGTACTAGTACCCGAGCGGCGCCGCAAAAATGCAAGTATCAACTTTTTTTTGCCCCTGCAGCTTGTAGCTCGTCGACAAAATCAAGCATCTCTTCATCATCTGGTTGTCATACTTATCTGCCCGAGGCAGTGGTTGTACGTCGTGTTCTACTGAGTTATCTTCACTTGAAAACCATGATCTCCTGTCCACACCACTGTAACCGAGATCTGAGCCTCGCACCCCGTCGACTTGACAAAGTAGTTTGAGCGCTTGCCAGTAGACCGACTGACCCGACTCCAGCCATGCGTGCAACACAGTCGCCGGTAGTATTTGTCGAACGAATCAGGAATTCTTGTTGTCTCTGTCAGCTTCCCTCGCTTCGCTAATTCAGCATTCCTAGATGCAGCACTTGTAGAGGTACGCTTACGGAACACTTGGTGGGTCTGCTCTTGGTACTGCTCCAACGCCTTTAAAAAGGCACTCCACGTTGTGTAACAGCGCTGCTCCAACGGGGGAGCACACGTAGACTTATTCCGCGATTCCGGGACGTGTATCTCCGGAGAGCTCGCCTCGGCAGGCTCACTCTCGCCGCCCGATCCCGAGCCAGTCGACGCGACGCTCGCCATTTTGTCGAATTTGGTCCTGTTTCGAAATGAACGGCAGGAAATCGTCGGGGACGGGTGAAAGGGGGGAGTGAGAGGGTGACACGGAGGAGGGGGCTGGAAGGAAGGGGTGTTTTCTTTTTGTCCTGTTTGTCGAAATTTTTTGTTTCTCGGGATTTTATTTTAAATTACCGGACTCGAAGTGGATCCCATTGTGTGACTTTATCCACTTCCTTTTTTTTTTGAGGTCTTTACAATCCTAGACTGCTGCCCTTTTTCTATGATTCCAAACTCTTTGACTTGGAGTTTGGAAGGGAGGTCCCGACCCCCCTTCCAGATTTATTTTTTTAAACTGGAGAAACGACAAATCTAGGATCCCAAACTTGCTGCGGGAATCGCTCCATTATTTTACCTAAATTTCAGAGCCTTTTCGGGCCGGAGGCACGACTTTGTTTTTACCCTGTTCGTACCCTATTTCAATACCCTATTGAAATAGGTACGAATAGGGTAAGAAATTGAAAAAAAAAGTGTTGTCCAAATAACGTTAGACTTGGTGTTTGATAACCAAAACCCAATTAATTATTCCCAAATCCAATTTCAGCGTTGCATAATGGGCCTGTTCACGCCGTCGCCGACCATCAACTACAACTTCGTCGCGGGTGTATACGCCTTCTTCACGGCGCTGTGCGCAGTGTTGTCGGTGTTACACTTCTACACACCGCAACTGGAGGGTTTCTACATCGTACTAGTGCCGTTCGTGCCCTGCTTCTTCTGGAGTTTCGTGGTGCGCCACAGCTGGCTGAAGCAACCAAAGACGACCGAAGAGGAAGCCAACGAAGCAAAGAAGGACCAATAACCGCCCGCAGTGGACGCTCAATGCAGAAAGGAGAACGAAAGCGAAGGTACCGAGGCGATTCGAGACGAGTGAAAGCAGGACAGACAAATTCAGGTTAAATCATAGATATACTGTTGACCCCTCTAAGGAGCCGTTCATTGGGTGAAAAGCGGTGATCATGCAGCAGCAGCCTTTGTAGCGGACAGCAAGTCTGCCCACTGCTCTACATACGAGGCCCCATCAGATGGCGCAGATAGATCTATCTGCTTTTCAAGCTCTGCCTTCACT
>NW_008649079.1:6908-43434 GCF_000247585.1 Phytophthora nicotianae INRA-310
AAATCCGCGAGTAGCTCTGCTCCATCGATGTCAAGCGTCCTCGCTCCAAGAAAAACGCTGTCACAGCATCACTTCCACTTTCTGAGCACGTAAAACAACCAGGTTACACTCAATGTTATGATGTAGATAGTAGCAGTCGGATAGTACACTTACTCTCCAGCAGCTTCGTAAGGTGCAAGAGTACTTGCCCCAGTGCCAGTTTCACTGCACTACTCTCAAGATCTAGGATCGACGGTAGTGCGATAGCATCGAGAATATCAGGCACATGTGGAAGCACCATTTTGTCCAGTGAACCTTGAAGGAAGCAGTGCAAGACCTGTAAAGCCATTGCTTCCTGTGAAGCAGCAGAGGCGCCACCTCCCATCGTTGCTGCGAGTGGCACAACAACGTCTGAATCTCCTCGGATGCGCGAAAGTATTAAAGGCAAATAGGTTCTTGGGGCTGCAAAACGTCCCGTGAGATCAGCGCACTGCCTCAGCTCCGGGAGCAGATCGTGATCGCCACCCCAAGTCCGCAGAAGTGTATTCACTAACAAATGCACGTCCACCGTAATGGTCTCTTCACAGTAAACAAGCACACACTTCAAGAGGCGCACTGCATGAGCGCGAGTGGAATCTTGCCAATTGGCAAGCTCACGCAAGATCGGGTTAAGGAATCGTCGAGCTCGTCCACGTACAAATAGCCGCGTGCCTAGGGACGGTCGGCCAGCGACAAATGGCTCAGGCAAAGGAGCTCGGTAGTTGTACATGGGGTTCTTGCCGTCCACTCCATACTGCTTGATTTCAATAACCTCTTCTCCATGTTCTCGTTCGTATCTCTCTCCTAGAATCTCAAGAGTTTTCAGTGCGTCTCCAGAAATTTCAGGATCCTCATCGCTGACTGCACTGAGCAAATATGGCAGCAAACGGGACTCGTGATCGTAGCGGTCGGGAAGGTTGACCATCCAGTCGCTGATCATTGCGAAAAATGCACGACGTACCATGGGATTCCGGTCTTGATCGAGCTTGGCAAAGTAGTTTAGCCGTACTTCGGTTGTGTAGAATGACGCCACAGGGATAACGTTCTCGTCGCGATGTCCGATAAGATCGACGATGGCCTCAGTGCCACTGCCTTTGCATTTCTCGACATTTGGACACGTCACCAGTGCACGAATCGTTTCCACGGCTGCAACTCGTACACGTGCCAGTCGGTGAAGCAGCAGTGGCATGAGGGTGCGCACTGTTGCTACACTGAAGTGCTTCATGACGGAGACCATGTGGTTGCTAATACTCGCAAGGATTCGGCAGCTCGCGATGTTAACCTCGTGAAAGTCGTCGCGCACGCCACTAATCAGTACCAACAAGACGTCAAAAATGTACGCATGAAGGATGGATGACGCTCGACGCTCAAATGCGTTCTGCAAGACTGCGTCTACCAAGCCGAGTAGTAGCAGACGGATCTCTTCAGAAGGCTCGTCGGGCTTAATGTGAGTCACCTGATTCTCCGCCACATAGACTCTTCCGCGTTTGAAAGCGTCGTGTAGGAATTGGTCGCGTGAGAAGACCTGGTTCTCTTCGTCGTAGCCGTACTGGCTGTTAATGCGCTTCGTGATCGCTGGCATGAGATATGGCAAGTAGCGGAGCAGATCTTCCTCCTCTGCGATGCACTTTGTGGTAAGGCGAATGCAAACCTCGCGCACCTTCTCCACCGGGTCGTTGAAGCGCTTAAACAACGGCTTGGCCATCTCCACAAAGGCGTCAGTCGCTGCGCTCTGAGCCGCCTGCTGCTCTGCATCGTTCAGGAACTGCGTTTCCAGCGCAATGGCTGCCTTCTTGCGCACACCGCGCTGCTCAACCGCCAATCGATTAAGCATTTTCGGTAGACTGAAACTTTCCTCGTCCTTAGAAGGCTTGTTGTTGTTGCGAGTGGGAGAATGTGTCGTCGTGTGTGCGCTCGTAGCTCGTCGGGTGGAAGAGGTCTTGGCTTTCTTGGTGTTTCCTCCCACAGCCATTGACTTCTTTAAGAGCCGAGAGACTTCCACATTCCTGTACTCATTCTCCATCTCCAGCTCCTGCCACAGCGCATCCACATCTCGGCTCGCCATGACAAGTGAATCTAGAAATGCAGCGACGCCATGAGTCAGCGAAAGGTCGCGTTCCAACTAGGTACGATTTAATGCGTTTTCCACAAAGCAGAGGTGCGAAAGTTTCATGAACCAAGTTGACATAGTAACAATCACCCGTGTTCTGATAAGTTTTAGATGGCCCGCGAAAGTTGGTGTGGATTTCCCTATCTTCTGAACTCCCTACCGTACGGCATGATGAGACGGGCATTTTGTAGCCATGCCTGGGAATCCAGCAAGGATCAAGATCCTGGTGGACACTTTGGCGGATTTACTGGCGACGTAAACTTCTCGAAAATGTGTCACTCGCTCATGTGACCGAGAATCTATATGCATACAGACGTAGAGTTTCACTACCGAGACAATCGGAACCCTTCAGCATGCGTACGCACCTCAATGGAAAGATTACTGCCGGCCACGTATTTGACCAAGGCATCGCTGACGTCCACGACGTGTCGGAATTCGAGGTCAAGCGGGACCGAGTCACCGTCCGAGTCGACGTGGAACCGCGGCGTTTGCGTGCTGGTCTCACGAAAAAAGGTGTACCTCACCGAGACATGAGAGAATCGCTGCGGCGTGAGGTGGCTGAGTTCGCTGAGCTGCACACGGTACTGCACAGAGCGGTCCATGAACTCGTGGATCTGCTCCTCGGGGCTGTCTACATCTGTGCGTGTGTATGGCACGAACTCGCCCTCCAAGTGCTGCAACGCAGAAGCCGCATGAGTTGACAACTACATGTATACCGCCAATGAACTTGCCCACTTACTGCTGGAACCTGGACTGCTGTGACGTATGGGGTGATACAGAGCTGCAGGCGGCCTATTTCCGTGCCGATCTTCGACACGATTGGAGTCGACTCGTCCACGGTAAAGAAGTAGTTGAGCACGCCGAGATACACCACGCACTCACCAAGCAGCGACGGCTTGGAGGCTATTGACGACGCAGCCGTCATTCCACTTTGAGAAAACCGACTAAAACATTTTCCAAGGTCAAATTGTAGGACAAATTGTAGGGCTCGAATCGAGACTCATTATTATTATAGCCGAACAATTTATGGAGCTTCTGGTTCTGAGGAGGGCATTACCAAGCGGAATAGATATGGATAGCGTTTAGCAAGCGATGCTGCCACTCTGGATATGAGACTCAGCCTCGCTTTCTTACGTTTGTGTGCCACTACCACTGACGGCATCTCCCAATTGTGCCACCTAGCAGGCTATTCAAGACGAAATGCTCACAGAAAAGCAAGCGAGCAATCAAGCAAGCAACCAACATTCGTCGCTGGCAGTCATAGTAGCACGCCACGAATGAATCTATCACCGTTACCGATGTTCTACCAATAGGCCCTGCACGCCGCGCAAACGACTGGAGTTCGCACAAGGGGAAGACCGCAAGGCCAGCCGGAAAATCACTCGAGAGGCCAGCGTTCGCGGTTTCTCCATCTTCGTGGGGACGATGCTACATGCCGTCGTCAACACCAATGGCTTCCGAAGCTGAGCCTCACTTCACTTGGTTGCCTGGCACGACTCAAGACAAGACGAGCGATAGATCGACGCGTCAGTACTGACGCCAGATAGACCGCTTTCCTATTTACCGCCTGTGGAGCAGAGACTGAAAGCCGTATGCGCGAGACAATAATGAACCGAAGTAATAAAATGGCGGACCACTTCCGGCCCGCTTCTGCTGATTGTCGTATGGTTGTCCTAGCGACTTGCCCTGTTTAACGCCTTCACACAATGCTAGCTTGAAGTGCGTGGAGAATTTGCTTGGTGCCAAAGAGAGGTGGCCTGGCGTCGGCTTCTTCTCAGTGAGACCAACCCGACGACCCGACGTCGCTCCTTTGTCGGCGCCGATACAGTAGTGGCAACCACGCCGCTGTTTGGAAGCAACGAGGCCGCGTAGGAATTCGCCGGGACTGCAATGCCTGTTGCAATTGCAGGATCAGCTCTGCGACGTGCTTCCCCTGCGCATTGTTTACACCCGAGGTGGGGGATGGATATGCACTTTGTGAGTCATGGTCGGCCCATGATGCACAAAAAATAAAGAAACCTGCATTTTCTAAAAAAAAAATTAGACCGTGTCAGTGCCGGTTGCAAGACTCCGTTCGTGGTGGTCTTTTGCGAGCATGATGCAAGCCACAGAGGCGCTTCCTTAGCTTCCAGTATGGTAACACCGCATGGCAGTGACATACCAGCGCTGAACCACACACTACCTCGCCGTCCTCTTCCGCTACAGCCTGTTGATCCGCACACACCAAGCCCTGCTCAGTTGCAGCCATATTTTTTCGGGTTGCGAAAAATCAATTAAATCCTTCGAAAGCCGATGGAAAAACAGTAAAACCGATATGACTTAAGATGTGGAACCCATTGAAATAGAAGCTTTAGAAAGAGCCAGTAGTGGTCAGAACAAACTGGATTTCATTAAGAATTGATTCCCATTAAGTACGACTTGAAACGATTTATAGTTACATTCAAGACGATTTGAGTTGTAGAACGCCAGCAAGGCACTAATTCGTCGATTAATTTGTATCGCTTTTGCAATGGTCGAGACGCGGGTAGAAACCCAGTTCACAACAGGAAAAACCGCCCAGGCCCGAGGCTTGTGGACGGTCAACACTCTCGATTCCGCGCACTTTTCGCTAGCGCCGGTCTACTAGAAAGCGGTTGGAGACTCACAGGGACGAGAACACAGCGCCGCCTCTTCATCACATCGACGCCGTCATGGAGAAGGGCGTGGGCGTATGGCTTCGCGACGCGGAGACGGACGAGTGGCACCGCGCCACGGTTGTCAAGCTAGGTGAACCGCGGGACGACAGCGATGAGCGCGAGGTAACTCTGCGTCTGACCGAGGGCCCGCATGCGCGCACGGAGAAGACGCTGCAGATCGACGTACAGGCGCTCGAGGAGGAGCAGATCGATGGCGTGATGCTAGCCAACAGTAGCGACATGGTACGTTTGCAGGAGTGATGGTCACCCGATATCTGGTCACTAACTGGCGTCTCATTGTACCTATGACAGGACGTCGTAGAGGATCTGATTCAACTTCCGCACCTGCACGAGCCAGGCATTTGTCACACGCTGAACGAGCGCTTCAAGATCAACGAGATCTACACGCTCACAGGCGAGATCTTGCTAGCTATTAACCCTTTCCAAAACCTCGGCATCTACACCGACAAGATCACGCGCAAGTATATCCGCAATGGCGACAAGCGCGCGCTTGGACAAGAAGTGCCCGACATGCCACCGCACGTCTTCAGCATTGCGGATAAGGCGTACCGCTCGCTTGTTAACCCAATCGGACACAGCTCCAATGGAGGACCAGCCAACCAGTCAATCCTGGTCAGTGGTGAAAGTGGCGCTGGTAAGACTGAAACCACGAAGTTCGTGATGAACTATTTGGCCACCATTTCGCAGCACAAGAACGCCTCAGCCGACAGCAACGTCATGAAACAGGTTTTGTCGTCCAACCCGATTCTCGAGTCTTTTGGTAACGCGCGAACGATCCGCAACGACAACAGTAGTCGTTTCGGTAAGTTCATCAAGATGGAGTTCTCGTCGGAGGGAAGTCTTATCGGAGCGTCGATTCAGACGTATTTGCTGGAAAAGGTGCGTCTCGCGTACCAGGCCGAGTCGGAGCGTAGCTACCACATTTTCTACGAAATTATTGCTGGAGCCACCGCGGAGGAAAAGAAGCGATGGAATCTCAAGGCGCCGACCAAGTTCCACTATCTGAACCAGAGTACTTGCGTGAAGCGTAAGGATGGCGTGAACGATGCGGAGCAATTTGGTGTTTTGAAGAACGCCATGCAAACGATGGGATTTGATGAGGACGACATGGAGAGCATTTTCGTCACAATCTCGGCTTTGCTGCACATTGGTAACTTGGAATTCGATGAGACACACCATGCCTCAGGTACGGAGGGATCTGAAATCTCCAACATGTGCGAAGATTCGATGAAGGTGGTACTGGACTTCCTGGAGGTAGACAAGGATGGTCTTGAACAGGCAATTTGCAACCGCAACATCCAGACCAAGGACGAGCACTACTCAATCGGGTTGCTGCCAGATGCAGCTGAGAACGCGCGTGATGCACTTGCGCGATTCCTGTATGGAAAGCTCTTCGACTGGCTCGTTAGTCGCATCAACGAAATCGTGGAGAATGACGACCGCGATGTCCCGTTCATCGGTCTATTGGATATCTTTGGTTTCGAGGACCTGGAGCACAACTCGTTCGAGCAGCTGTGCATTAACTTCGCGAATGAAACGCTACAGCAGCACTTTAATCGCACTGTTCTGCGTATGGAACAGGAAACGTACGAGAAGGAGGAAATTCAGTGGAGCTTTATCAACTTCCCCGACAATGGTCCGTGCATCGACTTGATTCAAGGCAAGCCGTTTGGTATTCTTCCCGCTCTTGATGAGGAATGCATTGTTCCGCAGGGTAATGATCAGAACTTCGCACGAAAGTTGTACCGTCAGCACGAGCTGAACCCGCACTTTAGCGCTAGCAAGACGGAGATGGCCAACCACCTCTTTGTCGTACACCACTACGCTGGCGCTGTCACTTATGACACGTTCGGATTCTGTGAGAAGAACAAGGACATTTTGTATCCGGAGATCACTGCCATCATCAAGCGATCATCGAAGCCGTTCGTTCGTGGCCTTCTGCAGGTCTCGCCTGAAAAGAAGACACCGTCTAAGAAAACTAAGGGCCGCGCTTCCAGTATTGCTACTCGCGTTAGTCTTGGTCTGCAGTTTCGTACTCAACTGAAGACTCTGCTGGAAACTATCAACGTCACTGATTGCCACTACGTGCGATGCTTGAAGCCCAACGACAAGGCCAAGGCCAACTTGTTGGTGCCCAAGCGTGTATGCCTCCAATTGAAGGCTGGTGGTGTCCTGGAAGCCGTGCGTGTCAACCGTGCCGGATACCCCGTCCGAATTGCTCATCAGCAGTTTATCAAACGTTACCGTCCACTCGCCAACGGCGAGTACTTGCAACGCATCCCTGCAGAAGCAGCGGAAGAAGTTTTTGACAGTACTGAGCGCAAGGAAGCCGCGAGTTTACTGGTGGAGTTCTTGCTCAAGGCTCATGCCGAGCGGTATCCTGAACTGGCTGGTGTGTCTTCGGACAACCAGGAAACTGCTGTCGCTGGAATTCAAGTTGGTCTCACTCGTGTCTTCTTCCGTCGTTCGGCCATTCAGTTCGTGGAGGCCCAGCTTGCCAAGCGCTATGGCGAGTTCGTTGTACTGATCCAGGCTGCTGTTCGCGGTCTGATTGCTCGCCGTCGCTACGCTCGCATGCAGGTATCAGCAGTGGTGCTGCAGAAGGTGATCCGCGGCTTTAACACTCGTTGCCGATTCTACAAGCTGCGTGAGCGGCACCGCGAGCTGAAGCGTCAAAAGGAACTTGCCGAGAAGAAACAGCGTGAACAGGAGCGCCGAGCCGCTGAGGAACAGCGAATTCTGGACGAGAAGCGCAAGGCTGCTGAGCTCGAGGAGCAAAACCGCCTCACTGCCCAGTCTGCATCGTCTGATCCAGTCTCGGATGACTCATCGGACGGAGACCGCGGTTCGTCTATGAAGCTGCCTAGGTACTCCAGGAACTCGGAAGAGAGTCGTGGCAGTCGCGCCGTGTCCCGCTTCCGCTTTACCAAGGACTATGGTGACGAGGACTACTCGATGCCGAACACCTCTCGCCAGGTTGCAATGGACCCGGGTGACACGGTGCTGCATGTGGCTGCCAACTGCTGCAACGAGCAAGATGTGCTTAAGTTACTTCAGAACGGCTCCGACATCAACGCTCGCAACCGCCGTGGTCGCACTCCGCTTCACACTGCGTCTCTTTACCAGAACGTCGAGGTTGTAGGCATCCTTTTGGACTGGGAAGCCGACGTTCTTGTTCAGGACGACGACGGCAACACGCCACTGCACTTGACGAAGGACCCGCGTATTGCTAGAATGCTGCTGGAAGCTGGTTGCACACCTAACATCGTCAATGCGGATGGCCGAACTGCCCTGATCAATGCTGTGGACCGCGGTGATGCCAAGACGGTGAAGCTACTGCTTCACTTCAAGGCTGATGTGCTATTCCGTGAGCTGAAGCACCACCAGACTGCTCTTCATTTGGCTGTGCGCAAGGGTCACTACCAGATCGTCATGGAGCTGTGCAAGTCTGATGACATTCAGGATTTGATTCTTCTGACTGATCGCAATGAGAACAACGCGCTTCACTTCGCTGTGTCTCGCGATCGCAAGAACGGATACCGTCTGGTGGATTATTTGATCAAACACGGAGCGGAGGTGGACAAGGTGAACGCCAGATTCCAGTCCCCACTGGTGGTTCACATCATGACGACTCGCCAGACTGATCCTGCCATCACAGAGCTTTTCCTTTCAAGAGGAGCCGACCCGAACATCCAGCTTGCCGATGGATCGACGCTTCTTCACGTTGCTGTTGAGCGTGAATTAATTGATATCGGCTGTGCCCTAATCAAGCACGGAGCGTCGCTGAACGCGCCAGACGCCAAGGGGAGAATGGTGATTGAGGTGGCGAACAAGAAGTTTTTGAAGAAACTATTTAGCGCGATCACACAGCCGCCCACGTGGATTGACGAAAAGGAGCGTCGGTCGTGCATGTTGTGTAGCTCAAATTTCAAGTTTGGCAACCGACGCCACCACTGCCGCCACTGTGGACGTGTATGCTGCTCTGACTGTTCAGCGTTCACCGTGGAGATGCACCGTTTCCCGAAGGAATTCCCTGGACGTATGACAAATGGCGGTAAACAGGTCAAGGACCCACAGCGCGTGTGCCGTACGTGCCACGCTGTGTTCAAGATGCGGTCGGCTCAGAAGGAGTCCAAGTCGGGCTTCATGGCGCGCGTGCTCGGGTATGAATGGGACGAGGTAACTGCAACCAATTGAGCATGATCCCATACAGAGCACTAGCAAGTAGAAGGGAAGTCCCTGACGATGTCTTCGCGCGTGGATGACATCGTAGGCATGTGTATGTCTTTCCATACCTATCTATCCTAGCTGTAATAATTGGAGTAGCGCGAAAGAAATACATCATCCATTTGCGCTTCAAGTTGCAGCTTCAGCTTTGCTACTTCTCCGAAACATCTACCAGTCTCATGGTGTCAGGAACAAGGTAACCACAGTCTGCACGGAGCCCCAAGCCGCCAAGACCATCGCTAGTTGCCATACCGTCGAAGCACTGACATGTACCTGTATTATAGTCACAAACACCACTACAACCAGCAATAATGTAAGTCAGCACTAGAAAAAAAAAATAGCACCCACAGTCTGTAAACGTACTTGTTGGAGCACTCAGCGTTCTCATTGGTGCCGCGAATGGAGCCGCTAATCCCGTCGCTATTGATCGTGAACACAGGTAGCAAAACTGTGTTGCGGTCGGCGTTTACTTGCAGAGGTGGCAGATCTCCCAACGCCGATATGAACGTGATGGAAATGATGTTGGCCGGTTGGCTGCTGAGCGTGCATGCGCCACTATTGGGACCCGCGGAGTACGATACTTGGACATCACCGATGGTTGGAACGGTGGCAAGAGCAGCTTTCATATCCGCTGCAAACATATTCGACGATAACACTGGTGATACTTTCCCTCGAAAACTAAGCGTGAACGTGGCAAGTGCCGTGTAAACGCAGCGAACAGTCTGCACTTCACGCGTCTGGCCTGTTGTCCGAGGATCATCACCGCGTGGACATGAGCGTCGCGCACAGTCGTGTCCCTCGTACCCTTCGTCGCAGATGCAGCCCTGAATCTTGTTGAAATCCCAAGTTCTAGGATCGTTTGGTGTGCTGCTGTACGTAATGCTAAGTGGATCTTCAAGACTGTTGCGAGCTTCCAGCGCTAACTCGGCCATTGTGAGACAGCGGCCGTGCCCATTGCAAACAGGTTCTGAACCTGGAGGACACGTAAGTCGTTCACAGGCAGCTCCTTCGAATGGCGCCGGACACGTGCACTCACCAAGTGAAGTATCGCACACACCGACTCCTGAACAAACTGCCATCGAGTGAGCACGGTTATCTCCTATGGGCGTATCGAACCAGGCAATTCCTTCTGGACAAGTCCGGACCGAGCAATCTCCAGACGTGAATCCAGCTACGCAGAAACAGCGAAACTGAGGTGGCCCAGAGCAATAGCCATGGCCGCTGCAAGCTGTTTCACCCTGCTCATAGTACCCTCGTTAGCGACCAAGTAGTGACGACGCATTGTTTTACATACCGGGCATGCGATGATGATGGAGTCAGTGGCACCGCAGTCACCACGGTCGCCTGGGCCGCCCATTCCATCACTGGTGGTGTAGCCCACGTAGCAGGTACAAACACCAGAAGTCAAATCGCATCGACCACGGTTGGAGCATGCTTCATTCTCCTTGGATCCGACCTCAGGTTTCGAAATCGTCAATTTCGGCGTCATTCCGATACCTGCGTGCATCAGTAGAGACGAATCTCCGACCAGCAGAGGCAAGCTGTGCACCACATCGAGCAAGTAAGCACACCAAACGATGAGTAAACTAAAGATGTACTTCGAAGTATCATTCTTACGGCCCAAAGTTTTGTGTGAACTCAACAGTGACCATGTTGCCGTCTGCAGTGCACATTGTCGTACTGTTACCGCCAAAAAGTATGTTCACGTTTTGGAGCGTGTGCAAAGCCTACGAAGGAAGTGCGAAACATTGTCAATCTGAGAGAAACCATTGACAAACCTAAAGAAAATGTAGTAGCGCGTACGTTGAGTTTCTTGCTCACAACATCAGCATTGTCTAGAGCATCTATACGGACTGTCGTTTTGCCTCGGAAAGAAAGAGTTAGCGTTCCGCTCTGCCGTTTACACAGCATATTAGCACGCAACAAAGTAGTAAAAGCAAAACCGAATATACGCACCGTTGCAGCGCAAAAGACAGTTTGTTTCTCGTTCTTCTGAAACCCAAACAAAGTGTCTGTGGCGGCACCCGTAAGTGGGTCGTCGCCGCTGGGACACAGGCCTGTACGAAAAAGAATTATGACAAACGGCCTTTGTCAGAATATTACAGATCAAACTGATGACAGCAACGTGGTTCTTACGATCAGAGCAATCACCGCCTCCGTATCCTTCTTCACAAACGCAACCATGTACCATTTCACTATCCCAGACAGAGTTGTAGACAACCGCTGGTGGCAGTCCTTTGTCCTTACGCAGTGCGTGGAGTTTCATGGATTGGCATTCGCCGTGCTTGCCACAATCGTTAGGACAGCTCACTACATCCAAGTCATTCAGATTGTGAGAGCCACATCGCCTTGCATACTACCAGTAAGCCAACGCGTACTTCGATTACACGCAAGACCGGAGAAACCAACGTCACAGATACACACTCCCGTTGCATGGTCACATGTTCCACGATTCGAACAAACCGCCGGTTGGTGAGCGCGGTCTGTCCCAACCGCGATGTCGTTCCACGCGGGTCCCGTCGGACAAATGCCTAAAATTCAATACCAAGCGAAGTCCATATACAACAATAGCTATTGATAAAGACTTGCTACAATAACCCGCTACAGCAACAACGCACGTCGGGAGCAGTCACCGCCTGTAAAGCCTTTGTAGCACGAGCAGAAGTAGCCGTTTCCCTTGGTTGTGCATGTGCCGTGACCACTGCAAGTGTTAGGGCAATCTCCATGCACGAATTGCCACTCTAACAGCACAGTAAAGACGACCACCACAAACCACTGCGAGCGATTCATTGTTGAAGTGCCCTCGTATACGGCCCTTCATGACCAGTAATATGTGGACCACTTCAATATATGTTCTACACATCGCTTGTCACTCAGCCACACAAGGCACAATTGCACCATGATGCGGCGAATTGGACGACGAGCTGCAGCGGCGGCGCTGGCCTCCACCGGTCGTGGACGCGTGGTTGGCCATGGACGAGCGTTACTGGCTGCCCAGAACTGCATCTCCAATGGTGCTCACGCTTTCAGCTCCGCAATTAGCGAGAAAGAGGTGCATATTGAGCTTCATCTGATGCTGCTATGAGGATTGATTTGTTGGGTCGTTACTGATACTTTACTGCTACGTACAGGCCTACGAAGCGTTCGAGAAGGCAAAGCAACTGCTGGATGGCGACGATCTGCCGCAGGCCATGGGATATCTGGGCGTGGCAGCACACGCCAACATTGCTGACGCGCAATACCTGCTGGGCTCGCTGCTGCTGAACGAAGACGACGAAGAAGAGGAGGATGATGCACAGCGCAAGAACAAGGAACTCATCCGCGATGCTGAGGCCAATCGCCAACGCTCTCGACGCGCGGACGACGCACAAAACATTAAGGAGATCCGGAAGGAGGCTCGCGCAGCCTACAAGCAGTATTTGATAGAGCAGAAGCGCAAGAAGCAGGCTAAGGCTGAGCGCTCGGCTAGTCATACGTCAATAGTGCAGCACGCTACGACGGGAGAGCTGGACCGCGCGTTTGGCAAGACAGTGGAGCTCCTGCTGGACCCAGAGTCAAAGCTCGAGCCACTTCTTGAGAATGGCGACGAGGACTACGCAGATGTTGCCCAGACTCAAATGGATACCACAAAAGCAGTGGAATGGCTGCGGCGTGCAGCTGACAACAGCAACCGCGATGCTCATGTACAGCTTGGCAACTTGTGTTTAAGCCACGACCCTCCGATGGCACTGGAAGCCAGCGCCTGGTACACTCGCGTCACAAAGGACGAGAATCCGCACCCGGATGCACTGTACAACCTCGGAGTGATGCTATTCGAAGGAGTGCAACATGCAGAGCCGCCGTTCCCGGGTAACAAGGGCGCGTCGATTCCATTCTTCACTCGTGCTGCAGAGGTGGGTGATGTGTCGGCCCAGTTTTTCATGGGAATGCTACTGCACCAGGGCGACAAGGATCTGGAGATCGAGCCCAACTTCAGGAGTGGACTTATGCTCATTGAGATGGCGGCCAGTAAGGGCCACCCGGCTGCGCTGTACTATCTGGCGCAGCTTTATCGTTCCGACGATGAAGCCAATGACTTCGCTGCAGACCATACCAAATTCTTTGAGCACTTAGATAAGGCCATGGAGGCCGGCGACGCAGACGCTTTCTTCTGTATGGCAGACATCTACTTCCACGGCAGTGACGGATTCGATCAAGACTACGAGCAGGCTCACGGATTCTACATGGCTGCAGCGGAGCAGGGGCACGCCGACGCATTCTGCTGTCTTGGTGCTCTTTACTACAACGGCATTGGTGTGGAGCAGGACTTTAAGAAGGCGTTCTTGTACTATCAGGAGGCTGCTGACCGAGACTCCATGGAGGCGTGGAAGAATCTTGCTGAAATGTACATGGTCGGTCGTGGTGTGCCTCGCAATGAGGCTACAGCTAACGCTATTATCAAGATGCTCAAGAAGGTTGGGGCCGAGGAGCAGAAGAAAGTGTGAGATAGCAGCTCTTCAAGCCGGCTGAGTGGCTAGCAAGGTTTTGTTGCTCAATACACAATAGAGTTACCATTCACTATGTCAAATGCCGTGCTAGTAGGCGCATGAGTTGACCGAGACCGTTCTGCTGAAAGGACACTCCAAGTATTGTGCTACATGTTGTTGGTCCAATTCAATCTTGAAACGACTGTCTATCAAGCATGAAGCGAGGGCGGAAGTCGCCACTATTGCTTCCTGTCCTAGCACTGCTATGGGTGACGTCGATCAACGCAGTAAGGTACATGAAGAATGGATGCCTGTATGTCTTTGTTTGTGCTCTGAATACATAGCTGGCACAGTCAGACGCTTATTGCTCGGAACTTGGTATACCACGTCGACACTGGAGCGGAGCAAGTTCTGTATCTAAAGGGCTTTAACTATGATGGTGCAAAGGTATCAACTTCAATGGATGAAGCTACGAAAGGGAAATACACGTTGCTAACTGTGGGGCTCTTCGTTAATTCAGTTATCGTACACGATCACGTCGCTACCGCTGAACGGAGAAATCTATCAGCTCTCGCAAATCTACAGCGAATATGGGTAAGCCTCGCCGATGGTATCATCGTAGACTGAATCGCCTAAACTTGTTTGCTGAAATTCAGCTACGAGCCGAAGCGTGCGGCATCACCGATAGCAACAGTGCCCACGACAGTCACGGGCTCTAATAACCGAATTGTGTTTTTACGTACTCCTTTCGGAGGACCTCGAAGAGACAATAAGGTAAGGAAATGAAGGTGAGGCAAAACCAAGATGAACTTTGTTTGCTGATTGTTTTACGCTGTGCTCATGAAGTACGCTGAGTTTCGATATACTGTCACGGATGGGGTGGCTGTATCGAATGAGGGCATCGTCGTTATCACTACGAGTGATGCGTTGGTGTCTAGCACATTCGACCTGGATATCGACAACTGGAGAATCTTGTGGAACGGGGCAGGTGCCGATTCAAGGCCACATTTTCAGCCCATTTCTCGTGGAGTGCAGCTTAGTTACTATATCTACGGCCTCGATGCTGTTGTCCATCGTCGTGAGGACACCGGCGATGATTCTATGCTTTGGTACTTCACTGCCCCGCCCAAGTTTCTAGGTAACCACTGGGCTGCCTATGGCGGCTCACTAGACTTTGTGCTCTCATCGGCAGAGGGCAGTTTTGATGCTACGAACTTGAACCTCGCGGGAATGGGCCACCTCGTCGAGTTGGAGTGTGCGACTTGTGCACAATTCACAGGACTAACGCTGGCCATGCCCCTTAGTCCAGTGTTTTCGTACGACGGAACCATCACGCAGTTCAAGCTGCCTTTGAGCGAGCTTGCTGGTTGGGTCAAGGACCCAAAGAACGTCATCTTGTCATGGTCACCACCTACGCAGTGCGAGTTTGTGAGTGTACTTTCAGGACTCTCAGCCTTGAGAATTCTAGGAGATTTCACGCGAGGCTACGAGAGCGTCGCATTAGACTCAGTCGTTCTACGACATGGACCAGGGCAGCCCGTGAAATGCTATACCTCAACAGTTTAAGGCATTCAATTGACCAACAATTTGCCACCCACAGCTTGTTCTAGACACGTCTTGACATATTTCTTTTGATTCTCACGACTAGTAAGCCCCCGGAGGTGGTAGTTCCGCTGGACTAGGGAAGAGAACTTCAGCCTGAATCGGGTAGTGATCCGATGGATAGCGGCCCTTACGATCTTCGGTGATGACTTCCGTCGTCAGCACCTTCATCTGCGGACGGTAGAAGATCCAGTCAATGTGGTTTGCAGCACGAACAGCAGTTTTTTCGCCGTCATTCTTAACACCAGCCCAGCCGTGATATGTGTACGACACGTCACCAATTTGTTTCGCCGCTTCGGGCCATGCTTCACGTAGTTGCGGTCCTCCCTCTTGGGATGTGAAGTAGCTGTACGTGCTAGTGTGGCGGTAGGTATTAAAGTCTCCCATGAGGAAGAGTGGGGCATCACCTGCAATCTGCTGAATGCGTTCCCACAGTAGCTTTGAGCCCTCTTCGCGAGACTTTGGACCCACATGATCCAGCTGCGTGTTGAAGACGAAGAGCTCTTGCTGCGTAGCGCGCAGTCGGAATTTGCCCCATGTGACCATACGTACGCATGCGGCGTCCCATCCCTGGGTACCGGGTGTGTCTGGTTCCTCCGAGAGCCAAAAGTTCCCATCGTCCAGACGCTCCAGCACGGCTGCATCATAGAAAATCTGCTCGAACTCGCCGTTCTCCTCACGCTCGACACCGAAACGTTCGTACGGGTGGTTCAGTAAGCTCTGTGCATTAATAAGCATCAGCAACTCATTTTACACCTAGTATCTTCAAAATGTACTCACCTCCAGCTCCGCCAGCTGCGTCTTCAGTCCCTCCTGCGTGCCCATGATGGCAGGATGGTAGCGGTCGATGATGTCGGCCACGTGGTCTTTACGGTAGCGCCAGCTATTGAGGCCGTCACCTGTTCCGGCGAATCTCAAGTTGAAGGTCATTATCTTGAGACTCAGCGGCGAGGAGCTCAGCGTCTGCTTCTGTTGCTTCTGCTGCATCTCTTGATCAGTTGTCGCCTCCTGGTTCGTCGTTGCCGCTCGCAATCTCGGGCGGTTCTCGTTGCCTGACAGTGCGGCCGCAGCCTCCGCCTGTTGGTCGATGGACGCGGGGGTGCCGCCCAGTGGAGCCACGTTTTGGAAGCTCTGGTACCCCACAAAGAGCATGAAGACTACAATTGTGCCCACTAGCACGAAAATGCGGTCGCTCGTGGACGTTCGAGGCCGACGCGACTGCGAGTGGCGATAGTACGGATTGCGCGGCGCCGAGTTGTTCGGGAAGAATGAGTCGAACCCGTTCATGTCCAAGCTGCAGAGGTGAAGCTGCTGCGTCTACAGATTCGAACTGGTCCCGTGATCGACTGCAACGTCACTGACATTCTATTGGGTGAAAATGTATCCGCTTCGTGGTCAAATCAAAACAAAATACTTACCTGATTGGCTAAAATCTGCATTTGTGGTTTTGGTGGATTAGAGTGGGAAGTCGATCCAAGGTTTGAACTATGGCGGACGCGGACGCGCTATTCGCTATGGAGACGCGGGCCATCCGCGAGGCACAATTGGAGACGTACACGAGTAACTTAGGATCTATAGCGCTGGTACTAGCGTCATTGCTGTGGCTGACACTGCCGCCTCTCTGGAGCGTCGTCAACGGCGAATGGAGCGCAGCCATCCTGCCCAGTCTACTGGCCATCGCAGGTTTATTGGATTTTTTTTATTGTGACTGCGCTATGGACTGGTAGATAACGGTAAACTTGTTGGCGTTGCAGGTCATGGTGTGTTTGTATTGTCGGTGCTGCTGGTGTTACGAGTGGCGCAAGTACAGGGGGAGGAGCTGCTTATTCAATTTAATGCTAAGGTGGGCACAGTTTTTAATTCTCAAACGGAGTCGTACAGCTGACCAATTTATTGCATGCTAACAGTATTTGGCACGAGTTAGCAAGCCCGAGGCTGCCCGTACCCCGCTGGATCGTACTGCGCAATGTACGTTGCTGTATTCAGCGAAATGGGTAGATTGGTAGTTAATTTATTGCCAACGAATGTTCCCCTTAGTGGACGAGGTGATGAAGCTCAATTCTTTGCGCGGACGATTGTCTGGCAAGAAGAACTCGTCGGATACAAAGGGACAAACACAGGAGGATCGCTCCTTCTTCGATCCTGCACCCGTGAAAACCGTGGAGGACGGTAAGGCGTATCTTCGTCGTCTTCAGAAGGCTCAGAAACAGAAGGAAGCGGAGGAATCTATGCAGTCAGCCTCAGCGTATGGGATGGAGAACTCGTATCAGAGCGACGCTTTCGGCATTTATGGCAATGCGTCCATGGTCCCTCGTGTGTATCAGGCTTCAGGCTTCGACCCGTACCTTCGTGACGTCAGTATCGGAGACGAGGAAGAAGACCCATTGCGCACGTCGTCACTTCCACACATTGCGTGGCAGCAACTGGAGGAGTGGGGACTTGCCATGTTCATGCACTTGTACTGCCGCAACATCCGTCGCTTGCTTGCCTATCACGTGAAGGACGTCGTGGAGGCGTTCTTGGAGAATGCTAACGCTCTCAACGAGTGTGGCGTGATGGCGGACGTACTGCTGCGTCGTGTACCGTCGCAAGCGCTGCTGTGTCCGCCGGGCCAAACGAACCAGATGACCAACGTGTCGCTCTCGGATATGCTGCAGAACCTCGCGAAAAGTCCGTTGTTTTTCAGCAAGGAGCGAGGCGTGTATCTCTTCGAGGAACACCAAAGTGTAAGTTTGACAAGCTGTCTAGGAGTTTACAGTCTCACTGACCGTGTTGTGTGAACTTAAATAGTTCGAGAAATACCTGAATGTCGGTGATCCCAGCAGCACGGACTATTCCTCGCTCGAGCGTCAACAATATGTGTTAGAGCGACTTATCATGTTGTCCAAGGATCGAAGTCTTGATCGGTTCCGATGGAACAAGGGATCAGCTTGGAAAGGCAAAGAGTGGACGGAGAACTTGCCTACAGATGCTGAGATTTTGATAAACACGTTCTGCTGCATGATGGACAACATGCTACCTGCAGACAATGAACGCGACCGCCCATTCTGGAAGTCCTACTACTTCAGCAAGGGCCCGAACCGGCCGTTCACCCCACGAGTGCGCAGCCGACTTTTCCTAGTGCAGACAGTGGGGCGCCCACCTCATTTTAAGGCGCTGGTGAAGGGTGCAGTTCGCGAGATCGTCCCGGTACGTTGCTGTTGCGTCGTACTACTTGACACGCTCAGTGATGTTGGGCTAACTGACTGGATGGGTTCTTTGTAGGGCGAGGAGAACTGTTTCCACGCAATCGTTGTCTATCTTCACGCCGTGAAGAAGATGAAAGCTGTACGTGATTTCTTTGTGGTTGGACAGATATTTGCGCTCTTGGACTATTTTCTAACTCTCTTGCTCGCTGCTTTGTCATGTCTAGGGCTACTTGGAGAGCATCAATCTGCACCGGATCATCGAGCAAGTCTTTGACGTTTCCAAGTAACTCACATCAGCAATAAACGCAGCTTAGTAAGTTGCATCGCACTTTGCTGCTTGTACCTGTTATCCAACTTTGTCATGCGTGTTTTACCTGCACCTCACCGGACAGGAACGTTCTTGGTGCAGTCCTTTTCATGAGCTTTGAGGTTCTCTCGGGTTTTGAAGGTTTTCTGGCGTGTCGCTGGGCAATACGAACACGCGTATGGTCGCTCGTTCTGATGCCGCCGTTGCCAATGTCGCTTCAAAGTCTGCAAGTTTCTCAAACTCCGACCTGTGGATTCCGCATACTCGCACTCTTCCTCAGGACAATGTTTGGGTCCTACAGGAAGTGGAGCCTGCTCTCCTGTCACCTCCGTCATGGATCTTTCTGGATGCTGCTTACCGTGAAATGTGAGCTGATAGAAGTTGGCAAAGCGGTTGTGGCAGATGCAGCACTCAAACGGCTTGAACCCATCTCGAAGCATTTCAACTGGAGCAGTCAACGCCGGTGCAACACTCACAGCACTTATAGTACTCACAGGCACTTCAGTTGGTGGACACGTTCCAGCTGCGTCAATAGAAGCTTGGCCACGCAGTCGCAATACCTCTGCCTTTAACTGCTCGATCTGATCCTGCTGTGCTCGAATCGTGGCTTGAAGGTATCTGTTCTCATCCGCCGGTACTTCACCAGTATGGGACGAATCTCCGCGGATTATCTGACGAATATTGTTTGGATCCTCTTCAGCATTCAGCGATCGATCAATCACAGTTCTAACTGTTCCAGAAGGCGACAATGAGGTGAGCGCTGCTGCTGCACGGTGAGCGGCATGGACCTTCAGGTGAGCCATCAAGAGCTCACGGACGCGAAAATGCTTCCCGCATTCTTGACATACGAACGGTGTCGCTTGTGTACCCTGGGCTTGCACCGCATTAGCGTCAGCGTCGACGTGTACATTTGGAGGGAAGGCGATCTGCGGGACGTGGGTGGATCGGTGGAAGCGCATCGCAGCACGGGACGAATAACGTTTACTGCAGCCCGGGACACCACACACGTAAGGTTTCTCACCAGTATGGACACGAATGTGCTCCTGTAACGTAGACGCTCTGGCAAATAGTTTGTTGCAGGTCGGACAGCTCAGCTTCTTCTCACCTGTGTGTACAACCGTGTGATCTCTCAGATGGGCGCTGTCCGTGAATGACTTGCCACATCCAGGGTGCATACAGAGGAAGTTGCGCATCCGCATAGCGCCTGGAATCCGCTTGCGCTTCCTGGTAGGCGCTGCTGAGGTTGAATTTGTTATCACTGCAGTGGGTGGCGGTGGAATCGCTAACGTGCATGTCATGGGCAGCGGCAACGCCGCCAACGTCGAGTTCATGGTCATCGTTGCACCACCAGTGCTAGCATTTGCACTCTCCACAGCAGCAGCGTTTAGGCCTCCGAGGCCACTACCTGTCTGTACCATCTCCTGTCGTTGTGTAGTATCCACCATCGTTGCTCTAGTCGACGGGCCATTGCTGTAGTGGTAATAATGACCGCCCGTCTCATTCCCAACAGCTTCAGCACTTGGTACACTGGTAGTGCCCGATCCAGGGGCCGAGCAGGTCAATAAAACGCCCAATGGAGGCGGAGGCTGATGTGTTACCGCTGCTAAGTATCTGGGTGTCAATGGAGACGGCGACCAACGTGGCAATGGAACCGATCGAAAGCCTGCAGTGCCAGCGGCCGTTGATGACGCAGGATTCGACGTGTTCGACGGCGCAGGATACGCTCTCATTGGCTCCACGTCTGCAAAGCACAATCCCAACATATTTACCGTTAGAATCAACTAGTTACGTTGGAAGCATAAGCAAGTTGATGCACCACCTTCATGGGGAAAAGACGCCAGTCCCGGATTGGTTGGTACGGCGCGTTCGCGGGCCCCTGAAGCTAGAAAGAGGCCGACGGAGCCTCGAGGTGCAGATGAGCTTGTTTGTGCCGGCGTAGATGCCGCTGGGACCGTATGACGAGCGTCAAGCAGCGATCTCTCCATGACCCCGCCGAAGAACTGGTCGGCGACGAACTCAGAGTTGAAGAAAATATTTGATTGGATATAATTGTTGAACGCCATACGATGATTGGTTGAAGGAAATCTATGAAGGGTTTTTTGTTTAGGAAAATGCTCAACATGAACTAGAAGTCAAGCTCCTTGAGGCCAAGCCACTTGGTCATGTACAGGCACGAACGCGGAGAAATGACGTTCCCTTCCTGGCACTGGTCGAACACCTGGAAAAAAAAAATCAACGAAAACGAGAAAATTTGACGTCAGAAACAAAAAAAATGCCTGACTTGAAAAATTCGACGCACCGGACATACACCACACGGAGTCTCCGACAGGTAGTTGAACGTCGTAATTTGCTGTGAAACTTTGTACTTGACCTCGTGAGATGCCTACAAGAAGCAGAATATTGGCGATGAGGTGAGACAGAGACCACGACATACCGACAGGCGAAGCAGCAGTTACGTACACCAGGTGTGAGACGCACAGAGCGCACTTCCTCGACGCGACCATCGTACATGAGCGTCTGAATGATAGAGCGAATCTCCTCTGGACCCAGCGCCACCTTGGAGATGCCCGAGGCATGCACTTTGTCTGTAATCGCGTTCAACGTGCTCATTCCTGACGCCTTGATCACTTCGTACACGAACGTGCTGAGCGTGTCAATAAATACGTGATCGAACTCCTGCTCATTGTACCACGGGCCACCAGTAATCTCCGTCGAAGGCACTACAATCAGCAGTATATAGCATCATGCAGCAACATGTTAACACTACTTTCTTCATCATTTTGCTTCTCTATCCTCAATAACCCCACAGTCGACTTACCCAGGTCGAACAGCATGTACAGCTTCTTGTTCTTGCTGCTAATCGACTTGACCGACTTGACGAGACGGCGTGTCTCCAGCAGCCGCAACGTCTTGGTCACAATTTGCTACACGTAGAAGTAAAATATTCAGTCCTTCGTCAGCATTTTATCTTTACAACTCTTGTTAGCCTAGCAGCATTGTACGCACCTGTGGGATATTAGTATGTGACTTGATATCCCTGGTCCAGATGCCCTTGTTGCCTGCGCGCTCGATCTCCTGCAACACCAGGCGCTGCTCCAACCTGCCAAGTATTAACGCGAACAATGAGTATGTCCTCCTCAAAAGCTCCAATGTGCGCCAATACTCGCGCATCCGAAACATACGTGAGTCCTCGAATACGCTCAGCTTCTTCGGCGTCCACGATGCCATAGGAGAGCACACTGCCCTTCTTGAAAATCTTGATCTTGCCCTCGGTCAGCAGCGCATTGATTACGTCGGGAAGCTGCTCGTAGCCACCACCACCTTCGGCCTGGAAGTAATCGCGCACCTCTGCGTCCGTCACAGGCTCCCGGTAGTTCTTCAACAGGCCCAGGAACTTGGCCATGACGCTAGGCGCGCCGCTCTTGGACGACGAAGCCATGGCTGGTCGGGTACAACTATAAAGACTGGCAGAGATGACCAAAGAGACACGATGTATGATTGGGTGAAAATTGAAATTCCGGTTTCTCATTGGACATAAAAGTCGACTCTCGTGCTCGCCAACCAGTCAACTATCACACTAGCATTGGCTGCGACGTCGTCATGAAGTTCGCGTACCAGTTCCAGCACCTGTGCGGCAGCGTCTACTCGCAGGGCAACGTGGTCTTCACGCCTGATGGCAACTCGGTGCTCAGCCCTGTGGGCAACCGCATCACCCAGTTCGACCTCGTCAAGTTCGTACACATTGATACATTGGCAAACTGATATATTGGCCACTAATCTTTCGCAACAATTGTTGATTATTGCAGCAATACATCACGGACTTTCGCCTTTGAAGCGCGCAAGAATGTGGAGCGTGTGGCTGTCTCTCATGACTCGCGGCTATTGCTGGCTGTGGACGAGGACGGCCGTTGTTTGCTTGTCAACTTGAAGCGTGGTGCAGTACTGTACCGCTTTCACTTTAAGCAGCCTGTCAAGGCCTTAAACTTCAGTCCCGACGACCGCTACATTGCCGTTGCAATTGGTAACAAGGTGCAGCTGTGGCGCACTCCTGGTCTTGTTCGGGAATTTGCTCCGTTTGTGCTGCACCGCACGTATACTGGACATTACGCAGATGTGGTGAGCGTGTCGTGGTCGCACGACGCCAAGTTCTTCGTCACGGGTGCTGAGGATCTGTCAGCGCGTGTGTTCTCAGTGGACCCGTACCCAGGATTCAAGCCATTGACGCTCTCGGGTCACCGCGATGTGGTCGTTGGCGCGTTCTTCGCGGAAGATGACAGATCAATTTTCACAGTTGGACGGGATGGTGGCGCTTTCGAATGGAAATACAAATTACCAGATGTGGAGATGCTGGAACGGACCTCAGAGGAGAGCGAGGGGGAGGAGGAGAATGATGAGAAGGAGGACAAGGAAGGTGACGGTGCCAGCAGCGATGACAGCGACGACAGCGACAGTGAGGATGAAAGTGCTAGCAAGAAGCGCAAGCGTAAACTGTCCGAAGAGCAGGAATCTATCCCGGAAATTGCCCGTGCTACTAAATGGTACACTTGCCAGAAGCACGTGCTCAAGATGGACTTCGCCAAGGTGCTGTGTTGTACCTTCCACTCGTCCACTGGCATGCTCGTGGTTGGTTTTGGCAACGGCACATTTGGTCTGTATGAACTGCCTGCATTTGTGAACATCCACACGTTAAGTGTCACGCAGAACGAGTTGGAGACGGTAGCAGTGAACGCCACAGGCGAGTGGCTGGCCTTTGCGTCGCGTAAACTAGGTCAGCTGCTGGTCTGGGAGTGGCGATCGGAGACGTACGTGCTCAAGCAACAGGGCCACTACTTCGACCTTAACGCTGCGAGCTACTCACCAGACGGACGCTTGCTTGCCACAGGAGCCGACGATGCCAAACTCAAACTTTGGGACACAAACAGCGGCTTCTGCTACGTCACCTTCACAGAGCACTCGGCCCCGGTGACAGCAGTGCAGTTCGCTCCCTCTGGCCAAGCCGTTTTGAGTGCGTCGCTGGATGGTACCGTGCGTGCGTTCGACCTGAACCGGTACAAGAACTTCCGCGTCCTCACCACCCCAGAGCCCACACAATTCCTCTCACTAGCACTGGATCCGAGTGGCCAGGTTGTCTGTGCTGGTTCCATGGACCCGTTCAACGTGTACGTTTGGTCTTTGCAGACTGGACGTCTTACAGACGTCCTCAGTGGCCATACAGGCCCCGTAACTTCGCTGTCTTTTTCTCCTTCGTCCTCTGCGGAGCCTATTCTGGCATCGGCATCGTGGGACCATACGGTGCGTCTGTGGAATCTGTTTGCTAGCAAGAAGAGCTTCATCGAGCCCCTCGCCCACCCCACGGACGTACTGGCTGTTGCCTTCCGTCCGGATGGTAAACAACTGGCTTCGACTACACTCAACGGTGCGATCAACATTTGGGACGTCAAGGATGGTGAGCAAGTTGGTACGATTGACGGAAAGCGCGACATTGCTGGTGGTCGTAAGGAAGGAGATCGCATCACGGCTGCTAACAACCAGTTGACCAAGCACTTCACGAGTGTTTGCTACTCGGCTGACGGCTCGCTTCTGCTTGCCGGCGGACGCTCCAAGTTTGTGTGTATCTACGCAGTGGAGCCGCAGATTTTGCTCAAGAAGTTCCAGATCTCACACAATTTGTCGCTTGATGGCATCTTGGAGAAGCTTAACAACAAGAACGTTACTGAGAGCGGTCTCAGTAAGACTGAACTGGATGCTCATCTGGATGACTCGGAGGCTTCAGGTCGCAATGCTGGTGACAGTCTGGTAGGTGCAAAACGTGCTGTTGATCCCGGTAGTCGTCGCAAGAATATGGAGGTGCTGTCCAAGGCGGTTCTGTTCTCCCCGACGGGGCGTGCTTGGGCTGCTGCGACCACGGAAGGCTTGCTGATCTATGGGCTGGATGAGAGTCTGGCCTTCGACCCGTTTGAATTGGACGAGGATATCACACCCGAAACCATCACACAGACCCTGGCACGCCGCGAATACGCTCGTGCCTTGGTGATGGCGCTGCATCTGAACGAGGAACCGCTTATTGCTCGATGCGTGGAGGGTGTTCCTATCGCTAGCATCCCGCTAGTGGCACAGACTCTGCGTGGTGATATGTATCTGCAGCGATTGCTACAGCTGCTCGCCAAGCGGATGGAGCGTAGTCCACATCTCGAGTTCTACCTTCAGTGGAGTCTTGCAGTGCTTAACACTCATGGCCAGACTTTGCGTGATGACCCGTCGAGCAGTGCTACGTGTCTGCCGACCCTGCGTTCGCTGCAGAAGAGCATTGCACGCCATCTGCAGGACCTCGCCAAGATGTACGCTGATGTCGTCCTTGATGAGAATTGTGTGCTTAGTACTGACAGTTTTGTGTTTGTTTTTGCAGTTGTGATGACAACCAGTTTACGCTCAGTTACCTCAAGAACCTTAGCAAGATGCAGCAGATGCAGAAGACCCAATAGATGGCAGTGCGCCGGAAAGATCGCTAGTTAATTCCCGTATCTGTTGAAGGATAGTCTTCATGGTCATCAAGCTGGAATGACATGGGATCGAAGTAATAAATAGACTCATTGTGCTTCTCCATGCTGCTCGACGTCATCTGCACAGCTCCTTACACATTCTTGGCAAATCTTTTCACTTGGATGGGTCCTTTGTGCCATTGCTCTCCATGTTACTATCGCCATCAGCTTCAACACTTGGAGTCCACATCTTGATGTCTCGATTGGAGCCCGATACCATCAGTGCGCGAGTCGGATGAGCTGCGAGTGCAAGTACTGGATGGTCGTGGCCGGTCAAGACAGAAGTTACGTCCTGTGAGCCCACATTCCACATGAAAATACGGTTGTCCTCCGATCCACAGGCCACAACTGGCTGCTTGTTCCATTGCTGCTCCAGGAAGGCGCACTGCATGCTGAACTTGCGATTAACATGGCCGCTGTACGTGCGTACACAGATATCGCGCATGTAGTCCCAGAGACGCACCGTGCCATCGAGAGCCGAGCTGAGCACATATCGTCCATTCGGGGAAAACCTCGCACTGCCCACAGGCGCTGCCGGCTCCGTAATAATTGTGCGCAGACACTGACGAGAAGCCACATCCCATACACGCACCAGGCCGTCGTATCCGGCCGTGACCAGCAGCGAGCCGTCCGTCGGGTGGAACTGCACGCTCACCACCGGCTCCTGATGAGCGCCAATGTCAGCAACTGTCCTACCATTACGGACATCCCAGAGCCTCACGTTCTCGTCATGTGAGCCCGTGGCTACCAGCGATCCCTGCGGGTTGAAGGCCACGCAGCTGACAAAACCTGTATGCGACTCCACGGGTGGATCCGTCGCCACAACTCCAGAGCTAATCCCGTCTTCGTCGAGCCCCAAGGTCGTAGAGGACCCCTCCAATAATGACAATGGAATGGTGAGGGCAGCGTCCAAGCTCCGGTGGGTGGCGCCTAGCGTGGCTAGCGTCTTGGCCGTTTCCACATCCCAAAGTCGCGCCGTGCGGTCGTCTGAAGCCGATGCCAAATGCCGGGAGTCTGGCGACCAACAGGCATCAGATACTCCAGCCTCGTGTCCGTATAGTGAGGCCTTGGGCGACGTCTCCAGCTCGTTCGTGGACGTCAAACGCCAAATTTTAACTGAGGAATCGGCGGCTGCAGGTAGAAGGCGTTAAGAGGGGTATGTATTGAGGTATTGAGAGAGCGTGGCAGGTGTACATACATGAGGAAGCTAGGAGACCCTTATCAGGTGAGAAGGAGAGGCTGGATATGGGTTTGGCGTGCACGGAGAGTGTCTGATGCGCGCACCAAGCTGCCGGTGGTGGTGTCATGATCGGGTATTGTTTATGGCGAATAACAGCTATAACAACATTTGTTAAGAACAGTGACCAATATTTGGTCTAATTTTTGGTCCTTTGATTTTCGAGAACTTTGTACGGTATCCGTCATTTTGATTTTTTTTTCCCACAGACCATGGAGTCACGTTTCGAGGTGCTGGAAGAGGAGACGCACTACCCTGCGACGCACCCCAAGAGCGTCGATAAGCAGGCAAACAACCAGCCAGAAGTGGCGCTCGAAGAGAAGGAGGAAGAGACGCTGGAGCAGCAGCTAGAACGTCTCGTGCTAAGCGTCAAGAACGACGACGAAACTGAGGAAGCGCAAGGAGACGAGAAAGATGCTTCTATAGACAACACGGAGAACGTGAAGAAGGCGTCGGGCGCCAAGGAGCTTGGTAACAAGTGCGTCACAATAGTTTAAATATCTTCATTGCAAAAACGGTTATTAACAATAATTGTACTCCAGATTTTTCTCGCGAGGTAGCTACCTGGACGCCATTGAGTGCTACACAACGGCGCTAAAACTTTGCCCAGCCGAGGAGGAATATGCATACAACCGGGTACATTATTTTGATTTTTTTTTTTTGCCATATTGGTGTTTTCAATTAACATTCTTTGGGCCATTATTCATGCAGGCGGTGTACTTTAGCAACCGGGCTGCGTGTCTGATGCATCTGGGACGGACTGAGGAGTCAGTGGACGACTGCACGCAGGCCGTGACGCTGTCGTCTACATACGTGAAGGCGCTCTTACGGCGAGCGGAGGCGCTCGAGAAGTTGGATAGACTGGAGGAAGCTCTGGCAGACTATGACACCGTACTGAAGATCGACCCGACGGTGCGGACGGCGGTGAAGGGCCATGAGCGACTACAGAAGATCGTACACGAGCGGCAGGAGAAGATGAAGGCGGAAATGCTGGACAAGCTTAAGGGATTCGGTAATACGATCCTGGGCAAGTTCGGGCTAAGCACCGACAACTTCCAGATGGTACAGGACCCCGCTACGGGATCGTACAGCATTAACTTCCAGCAGAACCCAGGACAGCAACAGCAACAGCAACAGCAGAAGTAGACAACGAGTCATACGCGTATAACGTGGTTCTGTTAAAAAAAGTTGACTTCTGGCCCCAGTTTAAAGTGCCCGGTTCTACTTCTTCTTGCCTTTCTTGCCTCCTTTCTTGCCGCCACCTCCTTTCTTGTTCTTTGCGACCATCTTTGCATATTCTCGGCGGCAAAGAACCCCGCGGTAAACCTTTTGGATCCTGGTAGCCGCGTTGAAAATCATCTATGCACACAAATACAAGCGACTTAGCTTCTGTTTCATTCAAAATACCACAATGTCCACGTGCCATTTGCTTCTCACGCTCGCGTGCTCGGATTTCATCCAATACGTGCTCCTCGGCATCAATTCGAGATTGCTCCTCATCGATCTACCAACATACAACGCATGAGATTTTTATGAAAATTTGTAGTAACAGAATGAAGATGCTCACCTTGAGAAAGTGTTCATTGAACTGCTCACATTGCTCGCGTTCCTTCCGGAAGGTCTCTTCCAGTGCGACTAGTTCGGCTCCCATGGCCTCCATCTCACTGTCAAACTTCTCCACCACTGCTGCAACCTCGGCAGCCATCTTACACTTCTTCTTGCGAAGTGCATCTTCTTCTTCCTGATGTTCCTGAACCATCTTACCAGCTCGCAACTCTAACGCAGAAGCTTGATCCAACAACGTCTTCATTTCTTCTGAGTGTTGGTCATGCGCCTTGGATTGTGCCTCCTTGAGATCGCTCTCGATCATTGTTAGTTCATGCGAAGCAGTCTATCAGGACAGTGACAGATACGTGAACACCGAGGTAAAATCTATAACACTTGGAGCAGCTCAGTACCTGATTGATCGTATGCAGTTCGGTTCGCAGCTTTTGCACCTGTGCATCCAATAGAGCCACCTCTTCCTCCTTGGTTTTCCGCATCTCGGTTAGTTTCTCTCGAATAGCCAAGCGTTCATCTTCCGCTTGCTTCATGCGACTTTCAGCCACTGCCATGAGCTCCTTTTTGGATTTGGCATCTTCCAACGTCTTGTCCAATTGTGTGTGCGTGAGATCCGTAAGCTCAGACAACGCCTTCACCAGCATTTGCAAGTCCTCGGATCGATCGTGAGCTGTTGTGCCCTTATGGTATAGCACCTCCACAGCCACTGGATTTTCGCGCAGGTCTCGACAAAGAGCTCTTGCTGTCACTCGAACTTGATCAGCAATGTCATCTTGACGATTGTCCATTGCTTGGGTAGCCTGATGATAGAGCTGCTCCCAACGCCAATGTTCACGTAACAGCTCAGCAGAGTTGAGGCAACGACTCTCACGCAGCGATTCAAGAAGCGAGTTTTGCGGCTCAAGTGGCACATACGTGAGGTAGTTGAGGCGATCCAGAAGATCGCCCATGACTGCCATCATGCGCTGCGACTCGACATTGGTTAACTTCTGCATTGGTGAAGTTTATTAGCACGGTTTATCGAGAACGGTCTTCATGAAGAGCCGCGAAGCTATAGCGAGAGTTTTTATACTTTTTTTCTGGTTGTGGTCAAACACGAGCAGATCGACTCGCTTCTCGAAATTTGCTGAAGTTGTACTTCGTATTTCGAGGCCGTAAGTAAGTGTAGTGCAAGAGCGAGTAGAATGCAACAGTTTTCATGATTTATCAGCACTCGTTGAAAAAACATTTACCATAACGTTTCGCATCTTCAGCGACGCCGACACTTAAGACGTGCACTCCTTGCCTTCAGTACCGTCGGCAGGAATGTACCAGCAGTGTTTCGTTTGCACTCCACCGGCAGTCGTATCGCTCATGGTCGACCCGAACGACCACGAGTTGTCAGCCGTGTGGTATTGCACCTTCAGCCATTCTTCCGACGCCTCCAGCGAGAAGAAACCGTACTCGTCACCAGTGTACGTCCACACGTTAGTAGCATACTTGGCTGCGTACGTCGTAAGACCACTGGCAGATTCCTTCTGAATACCACCACCAGCTCCGTTCTCCACGAAATGCACGCCCAGCGACTCCGAGTAGTCATGCTTCTCACCGTGCGTGTGGCCGTAAACCCACGCGTGAATACCAGAACCCTCCAGGATGTCAAACCACTCCTGCATACCCTTCTCGTCGTAGTGCACGTGGGGGCTGTAGTGGCTGTTGACAATCTTCCACGTTGCAGTGGACGTCGCTACCTTCTCAGCAAGTTGCTTGCGCGAGTCATCACTCCACTCCTTGAACTTGGCAAAGCACGCGTCGTACATATCCGTGTCACCCCCAGCGCAGAATTCATGTCCACGTGCAACACCCTTGCACGAATCGTCATCACCTTCCGAGTAGGCAAAACACTGGCAACACACCTGGAGAGCAGCGTGCACGTCGGCATCGCCAGTGTCTACATTGAAGATATCAATGCTAACACCCGAGTCTTCGTCTTCAATCGAGTAGACGTAGAAGTGGTCCTTCAGCACCCAGCGGTTGTCGTTGGGGCTCGTGTACTCTTGCTGCCACTTGAACTTGTTCTCCAGACCCTCAACGATTTCATCAGCACTTTTACACTTGGCGTTTTCATCACCTTTCGAGCAGATGAAGCTACCACCACCGTAGTCGTGGTTACCCACAACGTTCACGAAGGGGATTGTAGCTAGGTTATCGCCACTGAACTTTTTCTCGAAAGTCGTGGTGAAACGCGAATCGCGTCCTTCCTCACTGTTAATACCAGTCCAGTAGAAGTTGTCACCGTGTCCAAGGATAGCCTTGGGCTTGATGTCGGCATTGCCCGCTTGTGTATTCATGAGGCTGGCTACGACATCTTCTGCCACGATATCGAAGTTGGTGTAAGTGTCGGAGCGCGTGCAGCATGAGTCCTGGTAAATGGTCGTTCCCCAGTCACCGACGGCAAACGCTGCCAAAGAAAACTTTGCTATTTAGCGTTACAAAGAGGAACACGTTAGTTTTGGTTTCTAGTCGGTCATTTTAAACAAGTGTCACTCGTACCGGAGGTTGGGTCAGAAGTGATTGAGCTTGAGCGTGAACTTGTGCTGTTGCCCTTCTTGGACGGCTTGCTCGTACTTCCAGATGAAGTGGTGGTCGAGCTGTCGCTAGTGCCACCAGATACATTTGAACCAGAGCCGGAGCTAGCAGTCCCTGACGACTCGGTGGCGGAGCTGCTGCTGTCTGACTGGCGAGTCACTATCACTGCAGCGATGACACCGATCACTGCGATGACCACCACAACACCGGTGAGCTGGGCCTTCTTGGACAGCATGGTGCCAACTTAAGCAATGGGTTCTGTAGGAGTACCGCTACAACTGCGGTATGTCGTGTAGTGCTGCGGAAAAGCTGAACGCCCCCTCTTCGGCAAAAGTTGGAATGATAGGGCTGTTCTTTAGTGAGGACGTGGCAACACAAGCAGTTGAAAGCCTATCCCAAACGCAAGCATCCGTACCGTCTGGCTCTCCATATTTTAATCGATTCAATCTCAGATTACCACAACTGATCTGCTCTCATCAAAACATGAATCTTTTCATGGTCGACTCCGGTAGAGTGCACCTAGAAGGGTTGCTGCTACACATGATGTTCATGCGGTTGTATTCCACCGAATTCCTAGTGCATTCAAAAATCCATCCAACATCACCATGGAAATACGCACGCAAGCTAATACGTCAAACGAATGCTCTAACCTTAAAGCTTGCACAATGCGAAACACGATTTACATGTTAGTCACGTCAACTTTTTTATGGCCATTTTTCAGGCCTTCAAAAAATCAGTTTATATTTTAAATTCTCTAGAATCTGGTTTTTCCGGAAGCTGTTGTAAATACTAGCGAATAGGAGTGCTTTACGTTCTGTACAAGTGAAATTCACAGCGAAAATATAATTTATTGAATAATGATACCATATTGAATTTAAAATGACATTCAAAGGTTTATGCGTTGTACTAGTTTTTTCTTGATAAACATTTTCAAATAAAGGAATTTTCGCTCACCAGAACTGCATAACAGAATTTCCTTCTCAAAGAATTTTGCCACTAGCATTTCTTAATTGAATTATTGTTTTTCAAAAGCATAAACTCGATTAGCTGCGAAATTCTCTGAGATTTATTTCAGAGTCTACCCCCTCGAAAACTTCATAATTATATGATCCTATAGAGGTAACCTCTTTAAATCAATACGCTTGATATATTCGTAAGACTAATACCCTAGTAGACATTTGCAAAACATCTCTGTAAATTAAAGTGTAACGTGTCTGTGTTTAGCCCTGCACGCCGAGCTTTGGTCGACCAGCGCCGATCGGTCCAAGAATCCGTTGGCTGTCGGTAGGAAACTTTCACTACCCCGTCGGTGTATATCGTACTGACACACGACCTATTTGTATTCCGTTTCGTTTACAATTGTAGGCTACGACTAGTTAGCTACGCCAGCCGTGATCCCTACCGTCCGTCCGTCCGTTCGTCCGTTCAATTCGTTCGTCGATGTCCAAGCACAAGTTGCCACCCGTTGACCACTTGGATTCAGCACCGAGAGTGCGTCACCCTACTCGTCGCAGTCGTCAAGAAGCTCGGAGACCGTTGCCTCCTGCTCGTCCTTGTCCGCCTTCCGTCCGTCCAACTGGCCCAGTACTCGTACACCGGCGTGTCCGAGTCCTAGTCCGTCCACCGTTCGTCCGTCTGTCCGCTGTTCGTCCGCTATCCGTCGTTGTGCGAGATTCTGTCGAGTCCCGGTCGTCACTTGGTCGCGTTTCGTGCTGGTGAGCTCGTCTGTGCTCCACCTGCCCCGATGCCGTCCAATTCGCAAGTGAGACCTGCTGGGTTTCGTCCCAGTGGAATTCGAAGCTCTCACCACCCGTCGGTCCCCTAGTTTCGTCTGGCGTGGCGGTCTTGGGTCACCCATCAGCTGCTTCGGGGTGGTCCTCCCTGGGTTCACTCGCTTCCGTGGAATGGCACCCATGCCTACTTCAATACCCGGCAACGCTTTGCTTGTATCAGCACACTGAGCCTCATTACAAAAGGGTGAGAGTGTCCGAAAATCTTATTTATTAGTGTACTAAAGTTGCGGGTATTTTTTTATTGCGAGCTCTCATTATTTATACCTGCGTTGTTTTGGAATCATCCAAATGCATGGCGATCCTGTTGGGGACGGTCCAATCTTCGCGCAATAGGCAGCTGCATTTATCTCGTTATTTATTTTTGCGTTTTGTTTCAGAGTTAAATACAATAAACGGCTTACTCCATAGTGCTATTTACCTAATGATTTGAACACGGGATTAGTTGGGCCCTGGATTTACACAGACCTCTTTGGCAGAACTAACCGAAGTTTGGCAATTTTTGCACATCTGACCAGGACTGTTCATACAGTTTACTGAAGAATAGGCCGAAAAAAAGCTTAAGCAATAGGAGACTAGAATAAAGCGCTGACGTCCTCACAGTCGACAGAAAATGACGAAGAGAAACAACGCAATAAGGAGATGCCGACTTCGTGTCCACCTACTGGGCCAGCGGTAGATCCTCCGGGAAGTAGCCAGTTCATTCAACTGCATCTGCTAAAGCGAGTAGTGGTTGAGTTAGCATGGCGACTAACCCACGATTGCTGTAGCGATCTGTTGATGGTGTTGCAGCGTTTTGAAGCGTTGTCTTCATGGGTCAAGCGTATTACGTAAGAAATGGAGACGATCAACACAGAATGGCCTCTAGTTCTGCTACAGCACAACGGCATTGCAGACTGACTAACCCCTAATCGTCATTCTCTACTAACGAAGCGAAAGAAACGTGAAGTTTGCTTATCCGAAACTCTTCATTGCATGACGAATGTCTACAGTGCTACCACATTAACACTTGGCAGGAGTCGTATCAACGTCTCCTGTCGGCTGTAGTTGTGGTAGCGCTGCAAATAGCCGTCAGTGAATAGCACATCGCTGTAGAAAATAACTGCTTCGAATTCAACCACTTGAGTTGCAGTAAACTTGCCAGGGTAGAGATTTCAAAGCTTCTCCGTGCGCAGCACGATTTTGTCGATTAGTCTATTTTAGACTCGACTATCTCAAAACCTCGTTGTCGAAGTCAATGGGCGCGATGTCGATTGAAGTATCTTATTGAGCGTGCTGACTCCCTTTTGACCAATCAGCTGATAAGAAGGAATTGACGTTAGTAAATCAACAGCAAGGTTCCAGTTCACATTATCAAATGTCGAATCTAGTAGACATCGTGTGCTGTACTTAGAGATTCGAAATGCCTTAAAATTTCACCGCTCACTTCATAGCAAGAGAGATCCACTGACTGGCACTAAATTCATTCTACATATCTACCCGTCCTCTACAAACAGAGGCATCCTGTCATTTTCTTGCTCTCTGTTGGTCAGCTTCTTCCGCTTAGGTGAGACTCCCTCCAGCCAACTCGTAAAATATGGCAAGAGATATCATGATACACATAAGTTTAGGACAACGATACAGTGGACGCTAAGCCGGTAGCACAACGCGTATGCAGGGTGGCACCGCAGTTCCGTGGCATACTGTTCGACTTGATCAAGGGCCTGTTGTCCGCTAAGATCATTAGGATGTCTAGCTCTCTGTGGGCGTCGCCGATTGTGGTGGTAATCAAGAAGAATGGCGTCGACATCTGACTCTACATTGATTACCGCGTCGTAAACAGCTTGACGAGCCTCATGGTGTACCCCATGCCGCTGATCAACGATCGGCTCGAAGACTTGACAAGGTGCTCTGGTACTGTTCGCTGGATATGGCGAGCGGATTCTGGCTCGTGAAAATGGCTGAGAGAGCCCGCCTGGTGTCGGCCTTCACCACACCATTCGGCCTGTTCGAATGGCTGCGCATGCCCTTTGGGCTGAAGAACGCACCACAAATTTATCAGCGACTCTTGGACAATGCGCTGTACGAGCGATCAATCCGGCGCGGCGGACGTATTCCAGGTTGGTGAACCGGACACGGACTCTGGATCGCCGGCGCTTGATTGTCGATCGTACATCGACGACATCTTGGTGACTGCTGAGCCCTGGGACTCTCTCTCCGACAAGGTATGGACGCGTGTGACCGGTGGAACTTGTAGATCAGCGTGGTGAAAAGCTTTTGGAGATGCCACAAGGTAGACTACCTAATACATCGCGTATCGGCGGATGGCCTCGAAACTCACCTGAAGAACTTGGAGACACTGACGACTCTGCCTTTCCCAGGAACGTTGCTATCGATACAGTCCTTCCTCGGAAGCCTCAACTACGACAGTAGGTGTATCGAGGACTTCGCGATATACGACTCGATCCTGTACGAGCTGCGAGAAGTCGACTTCCACGAGAATCGGAACCCAGGTCAAAAGACTGGGGACGAAGTCCAGTCCAATGAGAAGGAGCAAATCTCGCAGACGGGCGAAATGAACAAGTGGGATCGGGCGCAGGCGACGTTTGAGATGTTGAAGAACAAGATCGCGACGGTGCCCGTGCTGCGCCATTTTGATCCAGATCGGATGTCTGTTGTCGTGGTATATGGTATCGATTGGGCGATCTCCGCAGCCTTAGTGCAAGAGCAATATGCCGGTAGCATTCACCAGTCGTACGCTGAAGCCCAACGAACTCAACTATGGTATGGTCGAAAAAGAGATCCTGGCTCTTCTCCGGATCCTGGACGCGTGCTACTCCACGCTGGGCACGAGGCCAAACAAGTTTTTAACGCGGCACTCCACTCTAGCGTGGCTGATGCGATCTTTGGGACTCCAAGGCAGACTAGGCAACTGGGCGGCGCTGCTATCCCCCTGAACACTCGAGATTGCCAAGTGTACACGCGACGAAGATGAGATCCTGGGTACGAATCCGGCGAGCATCACGCCCCGGGAAAGTGTCGACTCGATCTTGTCGTCTATCGCGCCGAGGAAGCAGCCACGCCAGCTGATTCCAGCGGTGCTACCTACGGTTGAACAAGGCGAAGAACTGTTAGTCGCGAGTTTCGATGGATCGGCACGAGTCAAACGAGGCGGTGGAGCGTGTAGCGCTATTGTCTGGAAGTTACCTGAATGAATCGTCGTCGCAGCAGACTCGAAGTACTTGCCCGACCTAACGGTGAATGAGGCGGAGTACCAGGGCCTGTTGTTAGCCTTGATCTACTCTCCAGCTTGGCCCGGGGACGCCTGATCATCTGCGGGGACTCCAACTTGGTAATACGGCAGATGCGAGGTGAGATCGAGTGCAAGGCACCAGGCCTGACTCCTCTTCGTCAACGGGCATTAGATCGGCTGAGAATGCGGCCAGCTCACGAGTTCCTGCATGTCAAACGAGATTGGAATCAGAGCGCGGATCGGTTGGCCAGCACAGCATTGAATCAGCAAGAAGGCGCAGTAGTTACATCGGAAGCGGATCGCGACGATCTGGCTGTCCTTAACCGGTTTCAGGAACTTCTGCTCCCGAAGGACGATGGGCCTGTCGCCCGGATTGCCGCGGTGACCCGATCGCGAGCACGCTTGGAGAGCTCGCCAAAAGTGCTGCAGTTGATTGTGGTACAACGCATCAGGACGGACGGGATTCTACGAGCACAGAACGAGGAGAAGTGGATCATAGACCTCAAGGCGTACCTGCCAGGCAACTTGGAGAGGCTAGATGCTAGTGAGGCGCGAGCTTGCGGCAAAATCACGCGCGACTACGATGTTGACGAAGGTGGGCTGCTGCTTTACTGTCATCGCGCAGGAAGAGACGACGGTGACCGCGACCGGCTGGCGAAGCTGGTGGTACCGGAAGACCTGCAGCAAGATGTACTCCACCATTATCATACGAGTCTGGAGGAATGACATCAGGGGTCGGAAGAACGTACCAGCGCGAGCTCGATGAAGACGAGTACGAGGTGAAGCGGATTGCTGATATGCGCTCGAGCAAGAAAACCCGATACAGTCGCACTCGACGCGAGTACCTGATCTTCTGGAGAGGCTATGCCGAGCCGTCGTGGGTCGACGAGACCGATCTCAGCTGTGGAGCGTTGCTGAGCGACTTCGAGCGGGGGCGGACAGATCGCAACCGTTTTGAAGCGATGCAGTCGCATGAGGAGTGGTGG
>NW_008649079.1:56388-56959 GCF_000247585.1 Phytophthora nicotianae INRA-310
TGAATTGTACCCATACCAACTACCGCGCGATCAGGCTACAGAGGGATAGTATGAGCAATTATGGGATGTGTAGAAGGTAGTGGACCGCTAGGGCTTAAAGGAATAACAGAGTGGAATTTGCCTTATCAGGAACAAGTGTCTTCGGTACAAGATTAAAAGCTGTAGCGGGAAGTATATTGGACCAAACAGTAATCAAGTCAATTATACCAAGAACACGTATCAGTCGCCGGAGTTTGCAGCTTGGCCGGTCGATCGTCTTCACTCTCACCCTCAACTTCCCCGCTACAAGAAGCGGTCAAGCCTCGCAAGGAAAGGAACAAGAACCCCCCCCCCCGTAAAGGAATAACCACGCTCAAAGGCGATCAATAGCGACGACCTACCTGGCGAGTAGCCTGAAGAGTATCCACGCTACACCACCCCATCGTCCTGCGTCCCGCCAAGACAGAACCAGCCCAGACCAAGCTTCCCTTCAAGTCCACCAGGGGAGTGTAGCCAGCCCCGCCGACGGGTACATAAGGTGAGTCCTCAGCAACCCCACGGTTATCGGAATACCCCTTCCGTTAGTCGGCAG
>NW_008649079.1:60148-60933 GCF_000247585.1 Phytophthora nicotianae INRA-310
AGTACTTCTCTTGATTGATCCAGATGCCCTTCTTGTTTTGCACCACTTGTATGCCTAAGAACTCGTGAGCGAGCCCACCGTCCTTAAACCCATACTTCTTGTTGAAAGCATCAAACAGAATTGTCTTGTAGTCCTCTGAGCTCGTTGCAAGTACTACGTCGTCCACGTAGAGCGGAATGAGAGCCAGTACACCATCTTCATAGCGTACATACAGACAAGGCTCAGTTTCCGTGCTCGCGTAGCCTAGTAACTTCAGGAACTCATTGACTTCTTCGAACCACTTGGCACCGGACTGTTGTAACGCGTATAATGCATGGTCTATGTGGTAGACTTTTCCTTTCGGACAGGGGAACCCAGGTATTCCACGCACGTTCTGCTTGATCTTAAGCTTCGATTTCAGGTAAGCGGTGTCGATGTCCCCTTGATAGAGGGTCAGGTGAAGCATCGCGGCCACTGCCATTACCACACAAAATATCACCATCCTAGCGACTGGAGAGAAACTAAAACGTAGTCAATGGGAATTCTTGCGTATCTCCACGTCCTACTAGACGAGCACGCCACATGTTCACGAAACCTTCCAAATCTGTTTTGGCACGATATTGCCAAATCGTGTTCAGTAAGTGTGCCTCTCTCGGCATTTCCTCCTCGTCGATCATTACGACCACACCTTTTGAAAACAACGCTTGTACCCCCCCCCCCCCCGACACATTCCCTCCATCCACTCTTCGCACTGAGGCGACTGCACGGCTTGGTTGTAGCTCTTCGGCACATGAATATCTGAATAT
>NW_008649079.1:62088-92664 GCF_000247585.1 Phytophthora nicotianae INRA-310
GATCATCGCGTTTACGCCACGCTGGTCCCGTTGACTTGTACACGTATGCAATTGAGCCAATCTTCTTGATTTGGTGCAAGTTCGGCTTCTTGCTTTTCATCAACCGGTAAGGGACGTTTTTGATAGCCTGATGATACGTTCTATTCCGAACGTACACTGCCATCTTCAGTACGTATTTCGAGAGCGACGGTGGCAGACCTGATGCAGTCATCATTGTTTTCATCATGTGCGTCAGGGTCTGGTGTGCCCTTTGGCACGGATTGAGGTAGGCGGATTTGACAGGAAATCGATTCCCTTCCACTGATCCATCTTGGCGTTCACGAATTCACCTCCTCTATCACTAATTACTTTGCGTACTTGTCGTTCGGGAACTGACGATCTCCCCACATTTTGTACCTCTGCATCGCAGCGTTCACTGCGGACGCGCACTTGATTTCAACGGGTACACGGTGGTAAATCGTGAGTATCTGTCCACTGTGACCAATACAGTAGCTTGATCTGGAAACAGTAGATCCGCAATGACCACCTCGTTCTTTCTTGTGATCACGCGATCCATACTCTTCTTGGCCGGTGGCTTGCGCTCCTTTCCCATATGACAGGCTTCGCAGTCAGCGAAGCGTCGCTGACGAAGCATCATACCGTCTACTAGCCCTCTATCGACCATCACTTTAACGAACTGTGGGCAAAGGTGGCCGAGCCTTTCATGCCATCACTGAAGATCAGCAGCTCCATCGGCGGCTGATATGTTCGCTCTGGGTCGCACTGCTGCGCGAACTGGATCGGAGGACTGCACCACGTGCGTTCGCTGGCAACGACCTCATCAGCATGTTGGTGAAGATGGGTTCTTGTACATCGGCGTTCAGCGCCGCGAGCTGGGCCTTGACTAGGAACATACCGTTCACGTGCTGACGCACGTCCCACTCAGGCTTACACTTCGCAGTCTGAAGCTTGTTGAACAGGATGATCTCCTAGTTGGTACGTGTGGCAGCATTAGTCTTGCCCTCATACGTATCCACCAGATACTTCCACATCTCTGTTCCATTCGTCTTGATCATGATTTGCTGCCCTAGTTCCAAGGACAGTACTGACTTGAATAATGTTGGAATCTTAACATATAGAGAATATTTCTAGATTTCGTCCAATTTACAGGTGTTCCAATATTACACCAATACCAGTTTGAGTCTCACAGGTAACACGGGACTTCTTGTACCGACCACATTGAAATTTACATGTATACTTTGGACGTAGGTTTTATCGTCCCATGCTTATAGCAGTGACACTGAGAGACAAAAAGTGATTAACGTCGGTTTTAAGCTGACCGCGATTAAAACGTTTTATTATAATAGTTGTGGAAAGCACCAATGCATAAAACTTAATAAATCCGATTAAAGAAGCACACTGACAATGAAAGTCCTGCCAATTAGTGGTCTCTTCAATTGACTTAATTTCGCTATGGGATTCGGCATTGTCTCTTATATGCTACCTTCTAATTGACCAGTCACAACTATTAAAATTTAATAGGTTAACTAGCATTCTTTTGTTGAAGTGCGATTTGCGCACACTGTTGTAAAGAGGGACGTCTCCTCTATCTCTTGAGGGTCTCAAATAATTTTTTCCATTCAGCCGTTTCAGAGAAAAGTGGTATTGAAAAAGTTGCCTCGGACTCGCCGAAGAATTTTCATTTGTTTATTGGTCAGCTTAGTGCAAAATTTCAAACGGAATCGATTGGTGCTATTTATAGCGCTCAATTCAATGTCCTTCTGTGCTAAATTTGTAACTGAAGTTTTGATTTTTCAAAAATCGAATGTATATTTTGGTTTTTAGAGATTTTGGACACTAGAATCATTTTGAACTACGCTAGAGAATCGTAGTCGCTGGAGAATCGTAGTTGCGTTCGTCCTAACAGTTGCAAAGGATTATCCAGTTTCTTTGCGAGGGCGTTTCTTGGCTCGCAGCACGGACTTCCCGTCAGGAATCTCACTACTAGTCGGGGTAGTACCCTGGTCATCACGTCCGTCCGTCTGTATAGCCTCCCCAGTGGTCCCAGTCACTCTGGGAGTCTCTTTTGCAATCTTCGCTGCTGCAGCGGCAGCTTCGCTCTCTCTCTCTCTCTCTTCTTTTTAGACGCGGCCTGTCGATCCTCCTGAATCTGCTTTGCTCTTCGTATCCTCGTCGTTCGGCGGGTCGTACAATGGATCATTTTAGAACTCCTCCGAAACAAACGGGCGGACCTTATTGTAGAAGGACTGGATCTTCCCGGAATTTGGGATGGGGGGGGGGTTCTGCAAAGGCTCTAGGTGCATTGTTAGTAGGACGTGCACGCGGGTAGCATCCGTAGTGATACCGTCGTACACACGGCGAAGATCCTGGGTCATCTCGTCAGAGTATGGACCCTTATGGCACAACACCAGGATTGATCTCTCGCATCGTAAAGATTTGGTACTTTTGAATGTCTTTCAGCTTCTTGTATGCTTCCTCCATTGCGTCGCGGTACACTTTGAAAATTGGGTTTTGGTTTGGAATGTGCACAAGAGCAGACGACGAAGATGCTTCTTTCACAACACCGAGAAGCTGGTTCATTGTCCACGCATCAGCTCGAGCAATTTGCCTTTGCACGTGACCAAACCCTCGATCCACAGCATTCTTTGTATGGCCTTCGACAAAGAACTTGAGATTGATTTCATCCAAAAGCGACGTATGTGCCAGTGCCAGAAGCATCCGCACGACAAAATTGTTCTTGGTCTGTCCGCCACAGTTATCGGCGTAAAAGGTGAGCTTCTGGAACCCCGCAGGAACGACGATCTGGCTGATGAAATGGTGCAGCATCGAATTAACTTCATCGGTATCTTTACAGCCACACTCTCGTCGTACACGTCGCTATACTGGATGTTCTTGTTTGCGTAGAATACGCCAAACATGTTCACGTTCCGAAGCAAAAGGAAGTACGACTGCGACGGTGTGTTGCTCACACTAGGCAGTATAAGGTTCTGACTGAAATCAATGATAATCACGGCCTAAGTGTCGTCGGCTGAGGAGAGATCAGACTTGTATTCTTCCCTGTAAAACCAAACGATGTTAGTATCCACCCGATACTGTCCATAAAACAATTTGATTCTAGCATCCACCCATACCGCATACGTCGTGCCGCTGTCGTATGCTCACCAAAAGCCTCGGTCTCTGCTGCTGTAGCTCCACTCTTCATCCGCGACCAGTAGATGGTACAAAGGCCACACACGTTGGAACATGGAGAGCGAATTCAAATAGTTGGACAAAGCTTCGTCAGGTATTGGCAAAACCTGCTTGGTCTTGGTTCACGGACTCGTAGTGCTATCTCCTCCACGTAGTTGTGCATTACAGTGTACAATTGGTCCCACGTAAAATACGCCGGCAAAAGTGGGTACTCTGCGTTACTGTAGTACATCTTGATCTCTCCTTCTTTCGTTTCTTTACGTCGCACTCGCACTGGCACGTCATCACCCACAGAAACAGTGAATCTCTTGAACCACGAAACCAACCAGCGGAGATCTACAGCACTAGCGTTTTTGGTTGAGAAGATTGCCATGGGCTTTTACTGAGAAAATGCCATCGTTAATACGCTTCCTGTAGCGTGTAACCGTAGCAGTCGATATCCCGTAACAGTTGCACCACGCCGTTCGACACATTTTGTCCGATCAATGGCAGATAAAAGTTAAACTGCTCACGTAGGCCATGATCCCGATGACGCAGCACGGTATCCGTCTTCTTGAGGACTGCCAACGTCGGTTTGATGATCTGCTTCTTCTCCCCGCTGGTCATTTGCGATAGCGAACACAGAAACTGTTCCAACTCCATGGCTTTCCCCTTCAAGCACTTCTTGTTGCAAGGATCCTCTTGAATAAGACGAGTGACGAGCTCGCAAAGCTCACCGTCATTCAAATTGATGCTAGTTGCCACAGTATTGGAATCTTCGTTAACTTCACTGTTACTTGTCTGGATCTCGTTATTGCATGAGCATTCTTCCTCTGAGTCTGAGCCCCACTCGCTGTCTTCACGGGCGCCTCCACTTCCAGCGCTAGTGTCACTGTTGGTCATCGTGAGCTACCACAGAGTCATTCTCTGTGGCTGTGGCGGTGTCTGCGAGCGCAGCGAGCTCCACCTTTGTGGCCTCTTACCACTGATACACCTCCTCTAAATTTAGAGATTTGACAAAATCCCTCTCTGAAAAAAGTCACTTAAGTACGAAAAACGAAGGGTCGACTTTAAAGGCAATTATCTCAAAAACTCAAAAATGTTAACTAGCATCCGTTTGTTTTCAAATGCAAAACTAGAGACTTTCGTTGGCCAAACGAACCGCCCTAATTGGTACCTCAACCCCGAATTAGCATTTTTCCCTTACCGGCTGTAAGTTACCGCACTGACAGTACCTACAGTAGTACTGTAGCTACCGGAAGCTACCGGTAGCTTTCCCACCACGAACGCGTTTACTAATACCGGTAAAAAGGGTGCTCGGTTATTTTATGTGGCCCACACCCTCTTGGGCTCAAACCTCAAATTCTGTTGTTTCGTGTTATTCACGCCATTTGACCCCATCATTTCAGCCATCCCGTCTGGCAATTCCGCCACCCAAATCTCTGGTTCACTCTCGAAAAAGCCAGCTAACAGTCACAAGTCTTCGTGGCATACTCAGGCCCAGTCAGCTCTCAGTAACAATTGTATCCAATATGCGTGCAACTCTCTCCCTCCTGGTGGCCGTCCCCGCGCTCGCAGCGGCGCGCAACGTCGTTACTATCGGCATGACTGGTAGTTGGCACTCTGCCAACGTGACGGAGGACAACACAAAGCTGCTAGACACTGCTCTGAGTGGCAGCAGCTACTCCAAGTCGGTAGGCGACAAACGCGTGTGCTTCACTGAGGTGACGTCGCTGGAGACGCAAGTCGTGGCCGGTACCAACTACCGCTTCCACATCAGCGGCTGCGACGTCACGGACTCAGACGGCGAGTGCTCGGCGTCCACTTTGTCGTCTTGCGAGCTATCAGACTTCGTGGTGCAGATCTTCGAGCAGTCGTGGACCAGCACTCTTAAGGTCACAAGCATCAAGGCCGAGGAGGCGGCGACGACGACGCAATCTTCCACCTCTACTTCGTCCTCTGCCTCTAGCAGCGGAGAGAGAATGGTCCAGAGCGCCGTGCAGCAAAGTACGTAAACGTGCTGTGTTGTTTTGTTTCGTATAGGGAGGGACGACATGGCAGTGATAAGAAATGCAATTTCATTCTTCCATTTCTTTTTTATCCGTTAGTTATTAACTCTTTTCTAAACTGGTGGGTGTTTGTTTGTTTATCTAGCTCTGTCGGAGAATGAGAAGAAGGAGGTGGACGCGTGGATTCAAGCCAATGGACTCAATCAGTATGGCGACGCAGCAACGAGGATGTACACGGGAGGTACCCCGCTGTTTGATGAGAATACGGGAAAGACTAAAGACCGCTACGCCTACATTTTAAGCCACCACCCAGAGCGCCCGTGGCAGGAGACGGCGATGAATTTTGCAGTGGAAAAGGGGGTGGATGAGACACAGGGCCAGGGATCCGTTGCCGGTGTGTTCGCTATGTTGGGCGTGTTCACTGTGGTGCTGGCTGGTGTGGCGGTTCTAAAGATGCACCAGGGACGTCGTGACCGCGTCCGCTACAACCCCATTCACACTCGCGAGAAGTAAAATTGGACGGCAACAACAACTGCGATATGAAGGAATGAGCCGAGAAACAAGCAGCAGGTGAGGAGGCAGCGAATGTGAATTGCACAATATGAGCGGTGACTTTCTTTTCAACCGGGTTTAGTTTTTTTCCGACAGTCTTGAAGTTCTTCCACAGTTACCATCAAAAATTTACTATCAGGCAACAACAGCTCAGATCACAAAATCGTGCACACAATGACCATTTTGATCCATCTAGAGACTGATTGGAGGCTAGAACAAAGTTGAAGGCGGCAATAATCAATGGCGACGAGGGAAGATCGAACAGTGTAAGGAATGAGAAGTAACCCGCAGATCCCAGATACTTACAGTAATTTTGATCCCCGTTCGTGGTCGCATGCACGTGCAGTGCCTGTATTCCGGCGGAGCCAAGCCATAAGAATGGGAGAACACCGAAGAAATGTGGTCGGAAGAGAGAGCTGGAGCCCGTCATGATATCGGCGCCTGTCCGACAACGGCCGAAGAGACGTAAAATTCCATGCTGCTTCAAGTGCTACCAGTCACTTTCAAAGTGCCGCGAGAAGATCCTCGCATTTCTAACGCGGCAGGCTAACCAGCAAGCGCTGAGGCGGCCACCATGCCGGCATTTCCGGAAGACCCAAAGGAGGTTTTGACTATTGATTCTTCAGCGTTAAAAGACCACGATCGCTGTGATGGAACAAGCTCCAGCTCCGACGACGTCTTCCTTGATGACACTGTGCAGCAGAACGCACCTGAATGGCCTTCTATCGATGACAGCGTCGCATCCAAGACAGAAAGCGACAGTGGTTCGTGGATATTTGATACGATGTCGGGTGCGTGGACGACGGTTCCGTTGACTCCACAAACGGCACAAGTTGCCCTTGACGCCGTTCGCTACCAGAAAAACTACGCTCAGCCTGTCACCACACGCTTGTGTTTGCACTACATCAACAGTATTCGAATGCGAATGAGTGGTGGTCTCGCAAGCTACTTGTTCTCGGCCGACGGTTGCCAGCTTTCCCAAGTTGAGTCTACAGGACGTTGTGATATTTACAACTGTCGGCCGTATACGTACGAGGTGCAACTCACGCAAAAAGGGATTGGAAGCACCATGTTTAATGTGCAATCAATCTACCAAACGGTCGACCAAAAGTCAATAACCGAGCTGCGAGGAGACAGCAACTTAGACTTCTCCACAGTCTCGGAAAGAGACACAGGAACCAGAGTCGATTCCGTCATTAAACAAGCAGATACTCCGCCTCAAAGCCAGCAACCGGTAGCATGGCAAGATAAAGACGGTAGTTTGAAGCAAGGATCGAATTTGTTCGATGATGATGAACTGATTGCGTGGACTAACGGCGCGAACAACGTCTTGGATTCACAGTCCGCCACCGCTGAGCCGCTGTCGCTCCGAGCTGAGCCAGTCTTCATGGAAATGCAGAAAGCTCTTGCTGTTGGTACTGAGTCTGAAGAGGCTTCCATAATTGCAATTGTCGGGATCGTCGCAGTGGCGGTGGCTGCTGTTGCTTTCGTTATCGCCATCATTGTAGTTCGTTGGCGTGCACAAAGCAATACTAATCAAGACGAAACGAACCGAGAGTATTCACCCTTACGAAGTACCCTCATTACTACCGAGAACACGCTCTCGGTGACTAGTAGGGACAGCATCCCTGGTGCAGACACCAAACCGGACTTGAACAAAGTAGAGTTCTTCGGTTGAAGTAGCTTATGCGTAAGAATTAACTTCGTTGAAATCAAGAGACGTAGCTCTTCGGTCACTTGTTTCCCACTGCATTCTACCTCGAAGTAATAATTATGCGTTCAAACGTCGGTATCAGTAGAGGTAAACAACAACAAGGATCCGTGCACGGCATAGATCTCTGGTGGCACCAAAAGTCGCAGTGAGCTCTCCACCGTTCAATGCATTCTCAGCAGGATTCTCGAACTCGTCAATAAACCACACAACACATCAGTTAGACATGGTCTCCGATTCCATCGATTTGCCTCTTGTCGCCGACGACATGCAGCTCGAGGTTGATGCGATTGCATGGGAGTTCGTACCACTGACGCTGGAAACTGCTCAAGTCGCTCTTGATGCCGTGCGCTACCAAAGTAACTACGTTCGAACCGTGACCACAGGATTCTGTCTTCACTACATCAACTCCATTCGCAAGCGTGTAAGCAGCAGTATTACGAGCTACCTCTTCTCGGTCGATGGTTGTGAGCTCTCAGTTGTAGAGCCTACCGGTCGCTGTGATATCTACTTGTGTCGTCCGTACACGTACGAGGTGCAACTGGCACAGAAAGCGATCGGAAGTGACGTCTTCATGGTACAGTCAATCTACAAGACCGCCGACCAGAAAACGTTGGATGAGCTACGGCTGGAGACGAGCAACTTGGACTTTTCGACTATGATCGAACCCGTCTTTTACCCATATGAAATCTCGCTTCAAACTGAGGAACCCGTCGTTAGACAAGTTGCTGATGAAGAACCTGAAAGTCCGATCCTCAACGATGAACCGAGCATTTCGACTTCTCATCTGAAAAAAAATTGGAAATCGCAACCGGTTCCAACAGCGCAAGATACAAGCCCCCCATTGTCATTTCGCGCTGAGCCAGCGTCAATGATTGCATCACAACCCGAGAACATTGTTGCTTCCAGATCTGCTACAGCGGTCGCCATTATCGGGATCGCGACTGTGGCGATCTCTATGATCGCGTTTGTGGTGGCGTTGGTTATCGTTCGATGGCGCGCACGAGCCAACGCTACAGAGGTCGCTCTGAGCGAAGAGTATCCGCCATTGAGCGGGGTAGCCAAAACCACAAAGGGAACAGTCTCCATCTCTAGCACGGAGAGCGTTGCATTCGACACGAAGCATGACGTTGGGCAGCTAACCGGTTTCTTAATCTGAATAACTGTACCCTTTTTTATAGCAAAGCAACCAACATAGTAGAAGTAGTATTCATCAGATTGCTTGTCCACACTTACAGACCAGCAACTGCAGCGCGGATACTACTCAATAAATCGGTGTGCTCTAAAGGCGGTGGTTTTGGCCTAGCAGCCTTAGCCATGCCTCCTTTTAACGAGGATCTCCCAAGCGCATCATCACAAGCATCGGGGTTGCAACGTTCGGCTCGGTTAGCAGAATTTGCGAATACGTGACGAATCCCTGCTGCTCCTGCGAAATAAATTTGCAGCGCGATCGGGTTCACTGTGGAATTGGTTTCTTGCTTCATGTTGCAGGTACGTTCCGGCTGAGCCGTTCCTGAGTGTGCGAGTTGGATGCGAACAGCAAGGTGCTCGCTTAGACGGCAAAGCATTGAACCGTCAGGCTCGCTTCCCAGAGTATCAGCTGGTTGACACGTGCCATCTCGAAGGTTACCTTTTGCATCCCATTGACGAAGAATTGCACCAGAGCCAATGTCAAATAGCAATCCATTTCCATCGGACGTCGTCGATAGTAATGTCTTCCCACTTGGATAAGCATTCAAAAATCCCACACCCGCGGGGTCGAAGCTCAAAGCTAACTGGCCATCCTTATGAGCTGCGTAAACTCGGTATCCGCTACGATCTGCTGAAGTCTCGAAGTCGACGCTGATCGCTACGCTCCCAGAAGGCCACCGAGCAATCGCTGAGCCATCACGCCGCACCTGAACGGCAGTCACTGTGCTGTTCGGATACGCTACAGTATACTCGTGCTCTTGGTGAATCGGTACAGTTTGCTCAGTAGGTGTTGCTGTAGCTAACTTGGCCTTGGAGCGTTGCTTTGATTTGCTTGTGCCGGGTAATTGAGACAAAGGCATCTTCCTCTTGAGGTAACTATTGTTGTCAAATGTTGGGAGCGTCAGCACCGAGTCCAATATTCCACAAGGCTTGGCATCATCCCCCGTTTTTGGTAAATCGTGGACTCCGTTGTCACTCTGCAGCAAATTTCCATTGGTAACAATTCCCTGTTCAGCTTTAGCACTATCTTTCCGATTGCCATCGATTTTCGCATGAGTAGATACAAGAGAATCTGCAATGTTGGGCTGCAGCGCATTTTCATTTTCAGCGCTCATCGACTGGCTCTCCAGTATCTCCGTTGATTTTTCATTGTTGTCGACAGGAATGAAGTCCTGAACTGGAAAGGCTCGCAAAAATTCTTCGGCTGTCATCTGTGGACTCGTCGAAAACAAGTCCAATTAGCCAAGACTTCTAAAGACTCTTAGGACGTTATCAATAAACCAGCGAGGACACCTGTTTCTTTGTCTTCGCTGGCTTACTCAATGGAGCAGGCGGTGCTAGTGCTGTGGTTAATATGTCTTCTGAATCTTCGTTCGACCTTGGATCTAGATTAAAAAAAAATGCATAGTGATTAACCTCGGTAAGAAAACTACACCCAATAGGACGTGTCTACCATCAGAACGCTCTGATAGAGAGAAAAGTGAGCAATCGGTTGCTCCAGAATCCAAATCTTCTCTTTCTTCTATATGTCTCGCTTCCTCTCGAAGTTCCTCCGTGATGCTAACCGTATCAACTCGCTGCAGCCACGGAAGAACTTTAAGAATCGCCAAACTGCCGCAGGGTCCAAAGACACACACGTTAGCGCTACAGAATCACCATCAAATGCAAAAAACCATAATTGAAGCCGCACGTATAGTCGCCTCGTTCAGTACATGGGTTCGGGTGAATAACCAGCGTCTGAAGCGAAGTGAGCTGCTGCAAATGAGCCAGCTGCGCACTCTCAATGCGGTTGCCTCTTATCCAGAGCTCCTCGAGGCAATGTAACCCCGCTATCCAGCTCAGATCGGCGATCTGGTTACTTGAGCACTTCAGCACCAAGAGGTTTGATAGCGTAGCCACCTCCTGCAAACTCTCGACAGAATTGTGCGAGACGTCGAGACTGCGAAGCTCCTTCATCTGCAACAATTAAGGAATGCACCTTTAACTATACCGTGGTGAAAAAAAAATGAACTAAAATTTGAGCTGCATACCTTCTCCAGTTCACGCAAACTACCGATACAGTTGAACTGATCAATCCAAGTAAGTATTTGCATAACAAAATAATCTCCACTGCTGTACGCACCGCCACGTTGAGGTATTGTGCTCTCGGCATGCTTCTCACTACATCCTCAAGACTTGAGAGCTGCTCGTCCGCCACAATAAGTTGCAGTTCATCCTCGTTCTCAATGCGCATGGCTACACAAGTGCTCGCGTCGCTTCGTGTAATCATGGCATACTTCAATTTAAAGCAGTTTAACAGGTTTGAAAGAACCTACCTAATCGCATATACTGTGTCCACACCACCACATCCATCATTTTAGAGGCCCTTCAGCATCAATTAGCACCATGAACTTCGGCGGTATGATGGGCGGCGCGGCACCGGGTGTGCCCCAGCAGCCTTCGCAGCAGTCACAGCTTATGATGGCCAAAGTGGAGATGGCGTCCTACGCGGATTTGTTCGAGCGTCTGTCGCGCGTGTGTTTCCAGAAGTGCAAGTTCAAGTACAACGACGGCCAACTGAACGTGGGCGAGATGAGCTGCATCGACCGCTGCTCGGGCAAGTACATGCAGGCCTACAGCACACTAGGTGTCAAGATGGCGCAAGTGGAGAAGGAGATCATGGATCAGGCTGCTGCTGGCGCCGGTGTGCAGCAATAGACGAAGGAAGCGGCACAAGATCCAAGCCAATGAGACTTTTTAGCACAGAGAGTGATAAGAGAGACATTGGGAGATCTAAATAGTGGCTTACGTTGTTGATTGTTGCTGTCCAGTCGATTTGCCTTGCCTTGCCACAGACTACGTAGCGTTCACTTTACTGACTTGGCCTCCTTTCGACTAACTGATGACAGCATTGTTGTCTTTCCTGCTCTCTATCTACGCGTTCTAGCACGACACGCGTGATGATCTCTTAGATTGAGATCCACTTGGTGATCGTCCACATCGATGCGCTTCCGTTTCTTCTCTGCGAGTCAATATTTGTGTCTGCTATAGCCGCTTAATCCGGACCCACCGACGCCTCCACCAACAGCAGCAGTGGAGCCTAATGGGAGTCCACCGGGCACATACGGTGGCCTTCCACCTGAGTACTTGGCTCCATCACCTTCACCTCGGTACGACATGCCTGGAGCGTATCTTGCTTGTCGTGTGTAGCGACTGCCTTCCATGTTGCCACTATCTAGACCCAGACCGGTTGGCGTCCCGCCTGTGAGAACGCTACTGCCTGCTGCTGCCATCGCGTTCCGCTGAGGTACCCGCGGTATACCATAAGACGACGCTGATGCAACAGAAGCCTGTTGCCGTAAACTGCTATACGCTCCGACATCCACCACCGGCTGTTGGTTCCTTCCATACTGTCCACTGCCGCTCCGTTGACTTCCTGCTGATTTCTGAGGTGGAGTGAATGTTGCCAGCTTCTCCGTCGACTCTGCACGTTCATATTGCTGCTGACTGTTTCCGCTAGGAGTTGATACAGTCAACGGTGTGGCGACGTTCACATTTACCTGGAAAAACGGATACTGCAGAGCTTGGCTTGATGTTGGTCGCTGATTTGGGTCGAACTTGAGTAGATCTGTCATCAGTTGAAGCGCCTCTGGACTCGCATGGGGGATCAATTGAGCTAGTGATGTCGGTACGAACTGCGGAAACCGGTAGTTCATCTGCGCAGCGAGCTTCATACCTTCCGGCCACGTGCTGTGTGTTGGATTTCCCAGTACTGAGCAGATTTTATACAGTTGGTCTCCTTCACTACTACCCGGGAACAACGGGCGTAGTGTGAACATCTCGGCCATGATGCATCCCATGGCCCACGCGTCAATCGGCGAGTTGTACGTTGTAGATCGCAGCAAAACTTCTGGAGCTCGGTACCAACGTGTCGACACGTAGTCGGTAAAAGGCGGTCTCGAGCGGATTTCCCTTGCCAGACCAAAATCTGCGACTTTGACGGTATCACCTTTGACCAGCATGTTCTCAGGCTTGATATCTCGATGGAAGAAGCTGTGTTTGTGCATGAAAGCCAACCCTTGGAGCATCTGGTACATGAGGTTGCGTATTTTGGACTCTGGAAAGTGCCGATCCCTCTTCTTCATTGTGTCGTACAGGTTGCACTCCATGTATTCAAACACGAAGTACAGCTCGTCATTCTCACGGATCACCTCCTTGAGTTTGATGATGTTAGGGTGGTTCAGCTTCTTCAGCGACTATAAAAAAGCAATAGCAATTGTCATGAAATGGCCATCGCTTTATGCAACGTGGCATCTACACGTACATTGACTTCTCGTAGTTGCATGCACTCTTCCCATGAGTAAAACTTCTTCTTCATGCGCTTAATCGCCACCTAAAGATCAGCCCAAAAACGGTTCATTAACATTTTTTTCCCGATCTGTTGTTGCCAACGCTGCACGAACCACTTCTCCGGACTGGCGATTGACGGCTTTGAGAACGGACCCATACGTGCCATCGCCTAGCTGTTTGGTGACTTTGTAGCGATTCATCTTACGCTGCCGCGCACAGCTTCGACCGACGCACGGACTGCTGCGTCCGCTGTTGCTGTTGCACTTTTCCCACCCAGCGAAATGCGCACCAAGAGGCGTCAGATGCAGAAGACGCGCCCAAAATGGGAAAACAGCTCGATTGTCAAAAATAGTCGCGCGGCCGTTTCCCGATTGAGTCACGTTGAAGTGCCACACACCAGAACCCAATTTAGCGCTTTTAAACCCAAAATTGACAAAATCGGGTCTTTTCTCAACAGTCTGACCGTCATTCCTAACAGTCAGTATCGGCGATGCAGACGTGGGAGGCCTTCGGCGCTGGCTTGGCTGTGGTGGCCTCGATCGTGTCCAATCTGGGCGTGAACATCCAGAAGTATTCACACTCGAACGAGGCCGCCCGACCCGTGCGCGAACGACGACCTTACATCCGCCGCCCCGTGTGGTGGGTCGGCTTCGCACTCGTTGTGCTCGGTAGCGTCGGTGACTTCGCGGCCTTTGGCTTTGCGACACAATCGCTTGTGGCGGCATTGGGCGGCGGCGCAACTCTCGTCGCCAATGTTGTCACTGCCCAGTGTCTAAACGGGGAGAGACTCTACAAGGTGAGGGGAATGCAAAAAAGTATCCTAGAATTGCCATTTGCCATTTCGTTTTGTCTAACTGGGTTGATTATTTCTTTTTCCTTCCTGCGCAGACGGATGTGGGTGGCGTATTATTCGTGATTATGGGCGTGGTGATGATTGCATGCATTGCCGAGCCGAATGTCGAGTACCCACTGCCAGAGCTCGAGCTGAGATTTGTCCGAACGCGTAAGTTTTGGCTGTCACTGTCACTGTAAAGGCTTGTGGTTGACAATTTTGCGTTGTTGCAGCCTTCGTGGTGTACATCACTTGTGTTGGGGTTTGCACCGTTAGCATGCTAGCCACCATCAAAGGCTCAGTTGCCAACCGACTGAAAAACCAAGTGTACTGGTCCAACAAGCGACAGAAGAAGCTCATGAAGGTTCGCTCTAGCGAAAAATGTGCATGTTGTGGTGGGCAATTCTAATGTTTTGGTTGTCATTCAATTTTAGGAATTTGAGCTTCGGGTTGAGAGACTTGAACAAAGACTTCTGGATATGGAAGTAAAACTTCTGCAAGTCACCACTTCGCCTGCTCCGTTACCTACGGGGCTCGTGAATCCTCCTGCAATGAGCAGAGAACTACGGGAATTGATTGATTCGACAAATGCTGAAGACGCTGCAGCTGACGACGAGGCTGCGGCTCGGGAGTCTCGTGTGCCATACTACTACGCTATCTGCTCCGGCATTGTGGGAGCCATGACGGTGCTGCTGGCCAAGTGTTCGGCTATTATGATTGCTCTTACACTCAAGGGTGAGAACCAGTTCAAGTACGGTCTTACCTACATTTTCCTGGGCGGAATGTTTGTCTGCATCCTTGTGCAAACTCATTTCCTCAACATGGCTACGGCTTTGGGGGATATCATGACTGTGTTCCCCATTTTTCAAGCCTGTTGGATCACGTTCAGTGTTGTTGGAGGCGCGATTTTCTATCAGAACGACGACGAACCATTTCCGACAACCGACAAAGTATTTTACCCATTGGCGTTGCTTTCGATCACTGTTGGCGTTGGGCTGCTGGTGCAACATAATTCCTCGGCGGAATATAAAGCAAATGGAGGCAAACCGGGGGCTAAAACACGATCAGGAATGAGTGCTACCAGCGACGAGGATGACGAGATTTTGCTGGACGCGGATGCGTCCATGAGCTCGCCTCTGCTTCCAGCGGGCTCACGGGAAGATGAGGGATACTTGCACCTCAGCCCCTAGGTACATGACGTTGGTTTATAAAAGTGAAAGTCAATCAAAAAGTCTATTGAAGTGCAGCCAATACATCTCGACATTGCATGCTTGGTATAGCCTTTGTGTGCTCCACTCAATACACGACAAGTGCAGGCCAGTGTTGAGCTCTAATCATCATCCACGACGATGTCGGGGAAGTCGTCATCGTCGTCGTCAGCTTCAACCGTAGCGACAAGTTTCTCCTCATTATCACTGTCCTTGGCACGTTTCGCATCTGGTTCATCGTCCTCTTCTTCTTCATCATCGCTCTCATCTTGAGCCTCCTCCTTTTCAGTTTCCATGGGTTTCGTCTCGCTAGAAGTCTGAGGTCGAGCATCGTCGTAATCTTCTTCCTCTTCGTCCTCCTCATCGTTCTCTTCAGTGGGTGCCTCAATCTTCGTCGGTTCCTGCTCTTCCTTCTGTTCAACCTTCTCGTCCTCACTTTCATCTTTCTCGTTTTCGTCCCAGTCCATAGCATCCCCCAGAACAGAAGACTCCTTCGTAGTTTTTGCGTAGTTTCCAAAGCTACGGTTCACCTGCTCCTTCTTACTTCCCTGTTGAAAGGAAATAGCCATTGGGGGTGCACGTGGGTGTAGTATGGCCTCACCAGCGTTGAGAGCAACCAACTGGAGAACCGAAGAAGCGCCTCCGCTGCCAACAATGCGACGCTGCCAGTACTGCAGTCCATGAAGCAAGCTAGCAGCATGAGAGCCCGAGAAGTCAGCAGTCACTGCGTCGGATAGCAAAGCGAGCGCCACCGGGTCAACTGCAGCTTGGGCGTGGCTTCCCACAGCATATCGGTGCTGAACAGCCTTGAGTGCCAGCTCACTGGCCGAAGAACGACATTCCTCTGGCAACAAACACCCATAGACACTCACGCAGCCAGCGATAGCCGTCAGCACAGCTTCAAGAGTCAATGCAACGACAGTCTCGTCACGCATAGACACAAATCTCGTCTGAGCGCCAGCCGAATTGCCTCCATTCAGCGCCGCGAGAGTCGCAGCCGCAGCAGCTTGACGCTTCCGCTTCTTGCTCTTGTTCCCACTGTTCTTCGAGTCGTTCTGCTGAGCTGCCAGAGCTTTAGCCACGCTGTTCGAGGAGCTCGTACTGCTCGTCTTGTCATCCAGACTACGCTTGCAACGCGTGACCAACTCGTTCAGCAATGGCACACCAAGTTTCTCGACTGTACTGGCACCCAGACGACGGGCACACACCGCTGTAGTATCAGCCAAAGCCTGAAGGTCTTCACCGTCACCGACGCTCTCAGCAGCAAGCAATAGAACACGAGTGATTTTACTAGCATGACGCAGAGCACAGATACCAGCACGTTCCACCGACGCACTTAAAGCACGCAGGGCTAGAGCGTGCACACGCGGTATCACAGCGTACACGACGCTAATGGGGAGACGAACACCGTCGTCCGATACTCCCGTGTGTTTTCCCACTTCGTGTGCACGCACGCCCATTGCACGTCGAGCAAAGACAATAATTTCTGGTAGAACCTGTTGCACTTCACGCTCGGATATCTGTCCACGACTAAGCGTAGCAGTGCGAGCGCTCAGTGATTCGTGCAACGCGCTTAAAGCACGATACATTCTGGTCAGCGTCACTTCGGCACGTTGGTAGATCGGCAGCTGCTGGCTGGCAGCCCCCTGCACCCACAGCTTCTTGCCCGTCACTCCTTCGGTCGAAGGGGTTGAAGAGCGTTTGCCTGCCAGTAAGTCAAGCTGTTGATGTGCCGCCTCTAAAGCCTTCTGAGCCATCTGAGTCCACACCTGCTGAGGTTTATCTGATGCGTTGCACAGTAGCGCAAGACACTCCGTCGCCTTCTGAGCCACCTCATCGTTGTCACCTCCAACGGAAGGGAACAGGACGTCCACACATGCCGACTCGATCTTCATGGCATAGCTCCTCAGTGAGTTAGGAGATGCACGCAACAAGGTGACAATGAGTTCCAGCTGAGCAATGACCAATGAGGCGTTGCTGGTCTGGCGTAGTAGCGCTACTAGAGGCTGGAGCAGCTTGCCAAGCAGCTCCAGAACCTCCCGACGTGTGTCCGGGTTGAACCTGTCCACATGGAGCAGTAGAGCTTGAGCCACGCCGCAGGCAGCAGCTGCAGAGTGCTCCGCCTCGTCGTCCTGCGTCTTACTCGATTGCTGCTGCTTCAAGACCTTCACGACGCGCTCTAGCAGCTTCACAGCCAGTGCTTCGAGTCGTTCCAATGGACTCTGACGCATCGTCGTGTGCAGCAGTTCCCATCCAACGCGACGAGAGGTTGACGAGCCCTCCACGAGTTGTAACAGCCTGGTTTGCCATTTAGTCAGAGCCTTCCCGTCCGTAACAAGTCCGAACACATTGTGGCGCTCTAGAGCCTCGCGCAGAGCCACCTGTTGCGTCAAAAAGGTCTCCAAAGCAGCGGAATCACTCTCCAAGTCATTGGGAAAAGCTAAAGCGAGCACCGATGACAGCAAGTTGCGCGCCAGGGCCGTCTCCACGGCGCGCGAGTCGGACGACATGTTGACCGATGAAGAGGTAGAATGGATGGCTGGATCGGAGCTGCTCGGTCGTGGTTGGTTGAAAGAAGAGGGTAAATTTTCAGCCAATGGAGGTCAACTTATTTTTAGCGAATCAGAGAGACGAGTAATCATGCCTCCTGCGTAATCTGTTGCCTCTCGTCCTTACCCGACCAATTCGATCGCCATTTCCTTTCTCACCCCCAAGCAACGAACCGAGCACTCGAACGCCACTTATCAAATATGAGTGACGCGCCATCAAAGAAAGCAAAGAAGAGTAGCAGAAGGTTGCTGGACTCGATGCCGTACTCGACGGCGTTGCAGCGCAGAAGAGTGGAGGAGACGCAGAAGCTTCGGGAAGAGGTGGAGCAATTGGAAGCGATTCTCAAAACGAGGCAAACCCATAGAGTGCTTACGGAAGTGTCACACTCAGTGGGGGCGGGTCAGCCGCACGCGAATCAGAGCTCTGCATGGACAAGAGTTACGACGGAGTATAAGAAGCGCCGGTATGCCGAGGACGTGAACGCAGAACTCCGGGCAATTCAAGCGCATCTGATGACGCTAAACACAGAAATACGTCGAGTCGTACAGCGGGTTGACGTAGTTTCCTGCTCTTGAAGACAACTTGACTGTCGCATTTCGAAGTGAAACTAAGAGCCACGAAGCTCTCAAGAGCTACTTGGAGACGAATACTATCACTCCAATGGCGTGCACGACGAAACAAGCTGCTGACATTCTGTGGACGATCCTGTCTCAATTGAGCGAGGGGAGTGACGATTCTTGTCGCTTTGTGAGTACTGAGAGCTGATATAGTGGTGCATTTGAGGTACTCCCTGACAGTGCTGGTCTCTTTATCGTGGCAGGTGAATCGAAACAGTCCCGATCAAAATAAAGTGAACTCGACAGTGCGACTACACGACGGCAGGTTGATCCTGAACGCAGTGTGCGTTTTCCACAGATATGACGAATGCGAACACATGGTGCTAGTCGGGACAACTAGGTGGGCTTTTCCCACTAGTGGAATTCGATTTGAAGGTCACCACTGGACTGTTATTTCTCCAAAGCTTTCAGATCCGTCATACTCGTCGGTGGTCCAGAGCTGCTACAGGTTGCAGCCGAAGGTTACGGATGCTGCATCGATCCTACCAACAGATCTGGAGAGTGCTCGGGGGTTAGTCATGGGCATCCTTGGGAAGAAAATGCTTTCAGCGATGCAGCTGATGCAGAATGCTCTTCTCTGTCAACTTGATCTGGGACCATGTATGCTGAAATAAACTCGCCATACGGGTGTTTAATTCGACCAGCTCACGAGTTCACACCTATTGCGCTGTCCGTACTACTTACGTAGCCAGGATACGATCCACATTATGCAGTTGTTTTACTATTTTACTGAGGAAGTCAATTATCAATACATTTACGATAACGTTTTGATGCAAAAATGATTTGAGCGTATGCAAAAGATGGTCAGCAAGTATCAACCTTGCTCCGCTCATCACAATACTTCTTCGGGTACGAAGAGATAGCCATTATTCATTGCTCAACCCGGACTTCCATCGAAGAAAACTGTCAAAAAGTAAAAAAAAAAAATGTTCAACGGTTTGCGTGCCCAAGACTATCATGTTGAGTCAGGGCAATGGCGGTTTATCACCTGAACCGTTCAGTTTGATTCATCAGGTTGAGTCAGGGCAATGACGGTTCATCACTTGAACCGCTCAGGAAATATATCGTCATTGACACTGGAAACGTAAGAAGGAATGAGCTCTTTCCAGTAATTTGCCTTGTATTGACTATTGCGGCTACAAAGCTCTTTTTCAAAGCTACACGAGGCAGTGCAAGGAACAGTTGAGGTTCACAGAAAAAAAAAACAACGTATTGGACGAATCCAACCTACAACGTGCTCTAACTGAATTGAAAAGGCTGGTAATCCAGGGTTGCTTCTACATCGAAAAGTGCTCTGCAAAATATACATGAATTTATACTTCGAAGCAACTTTCATCCATCCGGATCGTTCTCATCTACATGGAATTTCTAGGTTGGAAGCATTGGGGCGTATTACACCACGCTTCGCTAGCGACTCCAGCCAACCGAGCGAATCAATCCACCATATCACGCCGTCTCTTTCCAGAATCCCATCCGTCACTACAGCCTGTAGTCTACAGGGCCCTATTTGACCCCTTCGTTCCACTCGCCACCTCGTTTCATCACTAAAATCATTGCGCACTTCTGCTATTAGTGAATCGCTATATATATACCACCTCTCCTTTCCTTGTCTATCCTTGTACCTGCACGTCCATGAACGTTGGGAGAGAGCCATAGCGAGACGCAGTGTCTGCAGGTGGCGCCACTCCAGTCATCAAGTGACCCCTTCGTGCTTCTGCGGCTGGCGTGCTGCTTCTGTATTCGACGCCCTCTGCTTCCGCCATCTGGCGGTGCAGGCATTTTAGTCCACCACGCTCGCTCTCTTTCCTCACCTCCTGCTGCCTTCTTATCCCTCGCCAGTCTTAGAAATCTCGTCTGCTCCTCAAGATGCCGTCGCCTGGCTCCCTGCAATTGCTGGCCGGGCCGCTCGAGGTGAAATTCAAGGCAGGCGCCTTTTCCACCTGGTCCGACAGCTTCGTACGCCTCGAAGGGCGTTGGATCTGCGTATACAAGCGAGAGCGCGATTTCTCTCGCCAAGGCGCAGTCGAACTCGGACTGGGTGTCAGCGTCACGGATATTTCCAATCCAGAGGCCTCCACCAAGTTCCCAAGACGATTCGACTTGACCTGCAATGGCGGGTTACTCCCCAAGACAGAGGTGAATTTCCGCACCAAGTCACGAAAAGATCGGGATCTGTGGGTACAAGCGATCTCCATCAACCTGCAATTCCTCTCCAGTCCTCGAGGCCTCGACCCTCGCTTCGGAGCCGGGGAATTGGCCCCGGTTACCAACAAAATGCGTCAAGACTTGATGCTGCACCCGATCCGAATCCGTTCCGACTTGACCGTTAGATGTGCAACAGGTGAATCGATCGTGACATTTCTTGTGAATCAAGGACTCGTTCCGGATCGAGTAACGGGTGCTGCGTTTTGTCGCCAATTGGTATCGATGAACCTATTGCATCATGTCATGTGGGACCGCGACTTCACGGACTCGCCTGAACCATTTGTGATCGTTGCACTTGACGATGAGGACAGTCAAGTTGACACGGAAAGTGACTACCACGTTGCACATTTTCTGAAATACATGGACTCGCGTAAGTTCTGGAAGTACATTGCTAGTCCAGATGCAGTGAACGCGAGTTCCATTACCTCTGCTAGCAATGTGTCAAGCGGTAGTCGACGAGCTGCGTCCAGTTCAGCGTTCCTCGATCGATCGACTAGCTCCTCGGATAGTGGACGAAATATCGGACTCATTCCTGGATCGGACGATGAAGCCTCTCGCTTCTCGACACTCAGCACGAATAACGGTCTCCCTCCTACAGCGGACAATGTGGAGAAGAAGGCTAGAAAATGTGCCATCTGCACCAAGTCGTTCAATCCTCTACGTAGACGCCACCACTGTCGTCAATGCCGTGCGGTTATCTGCAGTAATTGCAGTGTGATCCGACGACCGATGAATAGCAACGGAGAAGCAGAAGGCGCTGCGTCTCCATCGAGAATCTGTATCAGTTGCAAGCTCAGCTCCAACGCTAGTTTCATTGGTGAAGTTGATGATGTTGTGGAAGGGAATTCACAGCTCCAGACTTCGCAGAGTGCGAGTGACGTATTGACTTCCACGTCGTCAACAAGCGACGGAATGGGCAACAGCTTCCGTCGGAGATCTAACGGCGTTGCTGTATCCAGTCAAGAAAACACAGAGCCATTCTGCCAGCACTGTCAGAACGAGAACTGCAGTCCGATCACGGAGTTCTTAAAGATTTCCTACCCGGTAGAATCACCTACTGAAGCTGGATTTGTGACGGCTAAACGGTTGGATAATGAAGCTGAACGCCTCAAGTCTGTCGAGTGCCTACTGGTCACTATGGCAGCCACACCGAGTGCTACGCGAGTGCTGCGTCAGTTCTGTAACATGGCAGCTATTGCCTGTCAGTGCCCCGTTGCCGTCGTTGGGCTGCTTGACGGTGACAATTATGTATTGGGATCTCAGTACGGTATTAGTCTGGATGCAGCAGTGCCTCGAAAGCAGTCATTGGCTGCTCATACTTGTCGTAGTGGCAACCCGCTTGTATGCTCCGATATGACTCAAGATGTTCGCTTCAAGGGCAACACTTGGCGACTGGAGAGTCTCAAGAATGCAGTGTTTTACGCTGGGATTCCTCTAACTCTATCAAATGGACATACGGTAGGAGCGCTGGAGGTGTTTGACACTCAACCGCGTTGCGAGTGTGGCGAGGTGTTGGGTCAGCTTCAAACGGTGGTGCGTGGACTACTCAATTTGTTCGAAGAGATCATGACTGCGGCTGCAGAGGCACAGCAAGAGGAACAAGAACAAGAAGCACAAGAAGTTGAAAAACAGAAGGAGGAAGAAGCTGCAGCTCAGAAACAGGAGAAGGCACAGGCATCAGCTGTGAATCCCATGGAGGCTCAACTTCTTCAACTGCTGTCACAAACTACCTCTACACAGGAACAACTTCGCACTCAACAGGGGCAAATGGTCAGTGCTATCAGCAGCCATTCCAAACAGATCAACAACCTGGCCAAGCAGCTCGAAAGGATAGAAGCCACACTGGCGGCCAAGCTGGACGGTGAACGTCGAGTCGAGTAGGAACCCCTATCTAATTATCAAGCAATTGGAACGAACATGCTTTTCAAACATTAAATTATGACACGTTTATCAATCGATTCGAGTGATCAATAATTGCAATTATGGCATGCGAGTTGGCAACAATTATTGTTCAATGATCACCTTCCTAGTGTTCTCGTCTGTTTAGTGCATTCTTGTACAGGTTGGAGTAAAACGCATTAACAGACGGCGCGAACCAATGCGAGCATGCACGGGCTCTACCTTACTTGCACTGTATCGCTGGAACTAATTCACTACCTGGGGCAACTGTAAGTCTACGCACTTGCTGCGTCCGCATCTTCCTTAGCGGGAGAGTCCTCGTCATCTGTGTCCATGCCGAGCTTAGCAGCGAGCGTCGATTCCATGCGCTCAAGCTGCTTGGCCAAGTCGCTGATCTGCTTCGAGTGACTGCTGATAGCGTTCACCATCTGTCCCTGTTGGTTTCGTAGTTGTTCCTGTGTGCTAGTGGTTTGAGACAGCAACTGCATCAGTCGCATCTCCATTTCTTCCTGCGTGGGCTCAGCGCCTGCTGCAGGGGCTGCCGGAGTCGATGCTGGAGCTGGTGTTTCTACCGGGGCCGGGGTTGGTGTTGGTGCAGGAGGTACCGGTGTCGGCGCTGGAGCCTTCGGTTCTTCCCTTGGCTTGGGTGGTTGAGGCGCCGGACCCGACGGCTTGTGCGCTGGAGCGGCAGGAGCTCGCGGCTTTGGCGACTTCTTTGGCGGTGGAATGGCCGGTGCACTAGGTGCACTGGGAGCTGGGGCACGAGGGGTACGCTTACCTTCTCCACTTTCACTCTTCGGTGTCCGTCGTCCTGACGAGGAAGAAGACTTGTGCGCCGTTTCTTCTTCTCCAAAGGACTCGTTCTTAGCCAGGATCTCCTCAAATTTACGCAGAAGACCACGCACAACCGTCTGTAGCTGCGAAATGACGTCCATACAGGCGAATCGTGGCGTAACATCGAACACTTCAATGGCTCCGATCGTGTGGCCGTTCGAAAGCGTAAGCGGGATACCAGCGTAAAACTGCGCCTGCAACACATCTCTCCGCCACGGGTTGGCAGCAAAGCGAACGTCGCGCGTCAAGTCGCTGCAGACCAGAGGCGAGCCGTTCCGACAGGCGTGAGCTGCCAAACTCTTCTGTCTATCGATCTTGTCTAGAGATCCCAGGCCCGTCTCAGCACACGGGACGTACACGTGCTTGTCTAGCAGACCCACGAGCGCCATCGGACTCGAAGTCGCAATAGCAGCCATGTTACAAAGCTGCTGAATTGTCTGCGAAGCCGACGTGCCAGCCTTGAGTGCACCGCGGATAGTCCGTACCGAACGAAGGCGTTCCTTCTCGTTATCAAGGTGTTTCGCTGCAATGTACTGATTCTTGGCAGCTGGGTCGGCGAGTTCCAGGAAGAACGGGTAGGGCACTTCAAAGTACTCGTGAAGCGGGGCACAGGCTTCGTTCATGCACCACGGACAGTCCTCCGAGACCGCTGGGGGGCCAGTAAACGAGCCGTGACGTCCTCGTTGACCAGCTGGCTCTGCATTGCCATTACCACTCGTCGTACTAGACTTGCGTCGAACAGGAAGACTCGAGCCACTGGCTGTGCGCTTCTCCATAGGGGCTTGAGAGTCCACCATGGAGTCGTCCTTGGATCCGTTCCCCGTTCCGGACGAGTAACTGGCAAAGCTCAGTCGGTCAGTAGCAAAGTCTCCGTCACTGCCACTGGGCTGTGAGTCCGACGTGGCGGCCGCATTGGTTCCTCCATTGGTGGAAAAGATTCGGTCGTAAAAGTCGTCCTGGGACGCGATGGAGCTGAGCTTACAGCTTACGCACATGCGCACTGTAATGGCACCTTCGAAAGTGCTTTCGACCTTCCTGGAGATGCTGCATGAGCTGCAGACTACGGCCGTGCAAGTGCGACAGTAGTGTCGTCGACGCAGAGGATTGAAGCTCTTGCCGCACACTGAGCACTTCTTACTGGCCTTAGACTCGGCTGCAGCGTTGGCATTGTGCACGTGACCCATTAGAGCCTGATGCGTTTGTCCACCGGCAACGATTGTCGTCGTGTTGGTACCCGTGATGGAGCTGGTGGTGGTGAAGGTCATGGGCTTGCGGTCTCCGCGGCTGCTGTGGTCGGCCGCGCGACTGCGATGCGTGTGGCTCTGACTGAGCGCCTCCATGTCTGCGGCTGTAGGAGTCTGGGACGGGAGACCCTGGGATTGGGTCGCAAACGATTCGGCAGAGGAGCTAGCGGTGCTGCGCGTGGACGAGAGTCCGGATTCCTTGTCGTCGCTAAAGGCGGCGGCGTTCCCACTGAGGAACTTGGAGCTGCTGTTGGCGATGTTAAAGTCGAAGAGGTTGCGACCCATGGAGCAGGCAAAGCGGCTCTCGGGGCGTGAGGAAGCGGGCGACTGGAGTGGTGCTCGGGTACTCTTCGTCTGGCCGCAATGCTTGACTGAGGAGGGGGACAGAAGAAAGAGGGAGGAGGAGAGAGGAGATTATGCACCAATGAAAGCGATGCAGTCGATTTTAAACCAATCACTACGATCTACTGTACTGGCTATGCGAAGGGAGTCAGATCCCCAGCGCATCGTTCGGTTGTCCAGACCCAATCAGCTGATGGTAAAGCGAGCGTAAAAAGCGGATAAGGTGACCAAACTCTGGTCGCCCTGCTGCCTTCAGCTGCCTACCAAGGTCTTGATGGAGGAAGCATTAGAATCAACGTATATTATAAGTTGCGATCGAGCTGACGGCGTGCGCTCAATGAAAATGAGCGTTGCTTACAGTGCCAGTGTCGGCCACGCCGACACTCAGCGGGGAAAGGTCGCCTTGGGCGCCGCCAGCGAGGCCACGACGAGTGTTTTGGTGAGAATTCGCACCGAAGACGGTGCCTCTGCCTGCGGAAGGAGCCGGAACCCAAATCTTGCCGTTGGTCCGCTCTCGAGCGAGCGACAGCACCACGCTTTGTCGAGAAGGGCCAACGAGCTGTGGTCCAAAACGCAGCTTCGCGGCCATAGAACGGCGCGTGGACCAACAGAGCACCGTGCTCTGAGCACGGGTGAGCTGTTCGAGTATTGAGCTCTCACTTGCTTCCGTCACAGCTCAATTGTCGAGCAGATGCAGTACTCTCCAATGCTGAAATCCATGAAGTCGAAGAAGTAATGCAAGCAAGTCGTAGGGCCGAAATCATCGTCGAAATCATCTGCGCCAGCCTTACTGCTGCTGATATTTTTCTGCGGTTTCCGACATCGAGTATCATTAGGCCGTGCCTAAGGCTCTATTGCAGTGCTCTACGCTGCCAGTGTAGAACTTGCGCTAGGATTTGGACTAACAGTCAGCGCCAACGGTTCGATGATAATGCGACGCTCTCTGAGCGGCGCGCAACGTGGCATCGAGGGCGTCACGTCACTGCAACTTGGAACTCGACCATCGAACTTAAGCCGAACTTAAGGGGTGATGGGCCAACTTCAACATACGGTACCAATCAGCGCATTTTTAGCTCATTTTTATTGCCATCCATTTGCATCTAGACAAAATATGGTTCCGGTTACCTCCCGAGACGATGAGAACAGGCAGCAGCCAACGCACACCAAGATGCCACCGCGCTACATGCGGCCCACGTTCTCGTCTATCCTGCCTGAGTATGCCAACTCTGAGGCTGACCAGATCCGCAATGCCTTCGGAGCTGGAAACTACGCCAACATCCAAAAAATGCCCGCCCGCCTGCGAAACAACACCGTGAACCAGGCGCGATTCGAGAAGATGAACGAGAACCGACTCACGCAGCACAAGATGGGCAAGAACGCCACCAAGAACGGGTTCTTCAATAAGTTCGAGTACACGTCGTCGCGTTTCAGCATTGTGGACGGACAGGCACATATGGAGAGACTTCGCTCTGAGGCTAAGCGCACCGAGATCAGTGGCCAAGACTTCGTGAGTGGCAGCGCGGCCGTGCGGCTCAAGCACGAGGACGCCTTTGGAGCTACGAACTTCCGATACCCACACATGCACGAACCCTACCCGGACAATATGGAGGAGAGGAAGCACAAGCGCTATCTTGAAGAGAAGAAAATATTGCACGGAGCCTTTGTGCCGTCTGGACAGCGACCTCCAGTGGACGCTGTCACACGGAAGCTTATCCCACAACTGATCCAGGAGATGCACGAAGTCATCGCTGCAGACTGGCAGGGTCTCGACTTCTCCATTGCTCCTGCTCGAGACGAGAACATTGTGGTGCGCTTCAACGACGTCTCCATTGAGTGCGAGAACGGAGTCGTCGCGTACATGAACGTATTTTGCAAAGCGAATAGGGTGGCGTGCAAATACGGATTGTGCAAGGTTGCGGAGGACTGGAATGCGAAGCCTGGCGATGGTGGACTCTACTTCGCTTTCCGCCCACCTTGGGTCAAAAACCGATCCAAGGATCTCATTGTCTTCGTCAATAACTCGAGCAGTTCATCTAAAGCTCGAGATAATCAGTAAAGCTTTCGTTTCTTAATGCAGACATTACTTATCGATCACGAAAATTGGGCAAAATACAGCATCCCTCTATGTTTGCTTGGTCGTCCAAATCACAGCGCCTTCAGTGTCTCTCATTTCATAAATTGTGGTAGTTATTAATACGCAACATAAAGTACAACGGTGATCTTTACACAGAGAATACTTCAGAAGTGATGACAGCATTTCCAAGCACCTACTCTGCTGATATTTTTATGGGGTCAAAGAGCAACTCATTCGCAGGTTAGGAGCCAATAGACTCACAAGTCGATGACTTGTTAAGGTGGAAGCACTTAATGGTGTGTTCATTTTCGCGCGAGGTTGTCGTCTTTGTTAGCACGTAAACTGAAATGAAATGCTCTAATCTATATAGTGCTAAGCCGGCCAGCGTAGTCACGAGCTGCCATAGTACTGGAAACATTAATGTTACATCCTGGATACTGTATCCTTTTCTTTGCCGGAAAAGCCTTGCCATCCGCCTTGCAATCCAAAACAAGGATGTCTAGCAAGCGTATCTACAGCGTCCACAAATGCTGCGACGGATTTGTCAATTATGCAACCCCACATCGGCTCGTGTAGTGTTCTAGGATAGCATCCACGGTAGCCTACGGCAGCAAGCATACTAGATTATGAACGACAGCGATTTGCCTGGACTTATTCTTTCATACAAAGAAGTTCGCGAAGGGTTCAGTACTTAGTCATCATAGCATCTCAGGAAATGTGCTTAAACCACTTGATAGCATGGCTTGTCCGAATTCAACATCTTGGTTGTTCTAACATGGGAATTACTCGTCCTGTGGTACATCCCAAAATCTACCAAAGCCCATTTTTCTCAATACAAACACTACTTGTTATCCATTATAAGTTGGGCGTCATTGTAGCCACATAAAGCTTGACTCTGCTGTTCTATTTGGTAGTCCAGAGCTCAGCGCCTTCATCGGCGTCCGAATCCCACATAAACGCGTTGGAGCCCCACTTCGCTCCTTCGTGGGGAGGACAGCCACCGTGGCGGCTCATGTGATCGATATCGCCTTCAGGAGTCTGTGTGTAGAACAGTGAGGCGTGTAGTCCACGTGGTGGAACTGCCAGACCCTTTGAGCATTCATCCATGCCGTCACGTACGATCTCCTCATCTGAGAAGCGATCCAACGCGAAGGGGAACACCGTTTCCCCACCGATCTTCGTCTGGTTATTCAGATACATGAACAGCGTCACATATCGCTGCGGATGGAAGTGCTTCACGTACTTAGGCAGCTTGTACCGCAGCAATGGGCTTCGCACACGAGCTTCCCACACTCGAATGATCAGCTCAGCGAAGTGAGGGAACGTCTTCAAAACTTGGAACAAGACGAGGTTGCGGCCACGGTTCTCCTTGAGCCAGTTGAACCACTCCTGGTTAGTCATTGGAATGATGAAGTCGTCACTGTAGTCCTCGTACACAAACTCCAATAAGCGCTCCTGGAACTCCACCGTGTACTGCGGGTACAAGTCACCACTTGGACGAGCAATAGGCGGGCAGTCGTCTCCGAGGTAGCTCACGCGCTCTTTAGCCCAACGCACCCAGTTGTAGTAGTGAGATTGGCCATTAACCTGTGGCTTCGGGAACGTGTATCGCAACTCTCCACGATCCAATTTCTCCTCCCAAGCCTGGACAATACGGGGCAGATACGATGGTCGCCTCTTCTCGTCCATTAGATCCTTCACAAGGTCCACAGCGTCCTTGTCCAAGTTAATACGAATCCACCGTTCGTATTCCTCGTCGAACAAAGCTTTGAACATATTAGTGGCCACCATTTTCTGGTAGAATACTTCAAGTAGCGCGTTAGGAAACGTCTGCTGGTCCTCCGAGTTGGGGAACAACACCCCACCCGTACGGAACTCCTCGGGTAGTTTGCTTTGGTCCAGACTACGTATCTTGTCTGCTGCCCACTTCGCCCACTCCACGTAATCTTCATAGTAAAAGGCGTTCGCATCTTTAGGCAGGAAATCACGCGAGTGGAACGTGTCGAAGTGCTGACGGTAGAACTCACCGGCATTGTATTGCAGCAGTTGCAGACGCTCAGCAAACGTAGGACTAGGCAGGCGAGCCACGCGAGCAGCACGTACACGGAAGTCGCGTGTGAATAGACTGTCTTCTAAGAAGGCCGTGTGACTCGTACGAGACTTGGACGTGACCTTGGACGAGTTGCTGCCGTCCACCTTGGAGCGAGACAGACCAGACATACCGAGCTCCATGATCTTCTCAGACTCGTTCTGGGTCAGGAAGTACTGAACGTCAAAGACTTTAGGGCTCATTGCCACTGTCGTGAGCACCACGCCGTCCTCCAGCACATACTGGTGTCCCTTTTCAATGCCTGGCCATTGCCACAACTGGAAGTCTAGTAGGATGTGGACGATGTTCTTAGCTTCAGCGAGATCTTCGGCATTGCGGATAGCAAAGCCCATCTGGTTGTACAGTCGCACGCCGTTCTCCATGACGTCGCGGTCAGCTCCGAGCCACGCGGCCGCGAGCTCTGCTGCCTTACCGATGCAGTTAAAATCTCCGTTCCAAGACATGTACATGCCCTCATTGCGTCCATTGAGCATGAAGAACACGCGGTCATTGCTCATTGGCTTCTCCAATCCCATGGGCCCCTGCACTGGGATGAGTTTGCCGTCGAATAGCGGGCTAGCTGCGAACTTATCGTCACTGCAGTTTAAGTCGCTCACGAGGTGGCGTACCTCCATGGCGATTAACGTCTCATCGTCGTACTTGTACAGAAGCTCCCGCTCTTCCGTTGCGACAGGTGAACGGTCCAAGAACTCGTTGAACTGCGTGCTGAGGCGGCCCGAGACTTTGGAGACTAGTTCCTCCATGGTCTCGGCCTGGAGCTCCCTCTGCGCCAGCTTGCCCCAGCCCACTGCGGCTGCTACGACCAGCAGTGGCGTTAAGAGGGAGATCGAAGAGCTCGATGACGATTTGGACGGCGTTTTGGACTTGATCGCAGTGGTGTCCACATTAGCAGCTGGTGATTCATCTACTGCAGATTTCTTGGCCATTTCTCAGCCTTTAGAGAGCGTTAGAAGACCGCACGTGGCTCTGGAAGGAGGGCACTCGACAGCGCGAATGAAGGAATGATCAATGCAGCGGAACGTGCCGTCGGGAATGCGTCGTGCGAGCGCGTAGAGGGCGGGATGGCGACGCCATTGCGTATCCATGTAGACGAATGTCAAATGCAGATCTGCTCGACCCTGATTGGATCAAAAATAAAATAGAGACTTTGGAGTGGTAGAAAAAAGAAGTTGATTTTGAAGATGCAACCTGCATCACCAGCATTTGCGCTGGAAGTGGACATGGCGTACGTCAAGCAATTTCATTACCAGGCAATATGTACAGCGACCAAATTTTCAGTACATGCAAGCATTGCTGCATAGCTCAAGGCCACTCCCAGTCATACACTGGCTTACTGCGTTCGTTGATTGGATATGCGCTTGGAAGCACCACAATGGAATGAAACATTACCATCTATGAAGCGCTGGGGTTTACGTGTGCGCGCTATGATACTTACTTGGTATTCCACAGATCGGCAGCTTCATCGGCATCGGAATCCCACATGAAGGAGTTAGATCCCCACTTGGTTCCCTCATGAGGAGGACAACCACCATGCCAACTGAATCGATCCACATCACCTTCGGGTGTTTGAACGTAAAATAGAGAGGCGTGCAAGCCAAGAGGGGGTACTGCCAGTCCGGAAGAGCACTCATCCATACCTTCACGAACGATCTTCTCGTCAGAATACCGATCCAGAGAGTAAGGGAACACCGTCTCGCCTCC
>NW_008649079.1:94164-95202 GCF_000247585.1 Phytophthora nicotianae INRA-310
GAAGAGCGTGGTGGCTGTGTAGTCGGAATCGTTGCATTTGAGCTCGCTCACGAGATGACGTGGCTCGATCTTCACGAGATCCGTGACGTACTTGTTTGGCAGCACACGGGAGGTATTGAGAACACTCGAAGGTACTTGAGGCAGCAGCCCAGTATCTCTCATCAAATTCAGAGCCATGACATCGTAATCTTTGCCCTGGTGAATGAACCACCCGCCAGCAACGGCAAGCACGACCACCACAACAGGTAGGAGCTTCAGAGCGACGGAACTTGAGCTACGATCTTTGGTTGGAGGCTTGCTTGCTGGCACTTTTGTATTGGGCATCTTCTTTCTTGTTTTTTCGGCACGTAAACAAGAAATGAGCTTGAGACTGGCGATGCCGCTTCCGAAGTAAACGTGGAAGCTTTTTGAGTTTCTTCTTTTGATATAGCACATAGATGCAGTCGCAGAGCTATGATCTGGAGATCGTGTCCAGAAGATATCGTGGAAAATCTTTGTGACGCCAGGATCCGGCGACTAGCCACTCGGCTGTGCACATGTTTCTTCGAATGGTGAGTATCTGTTTAGCGAGTGTTCAATTGCTTTGAAGATTCAGGAAACACAGTTAAACGAAGATTCATGTTAGTCTTCAGGAATAGCTGAAGGTCTAAGCGCTTGGGCTAACATGGCAATGGAATCAGTAATCCCTTAACCATTAACAAAACTGAATGTATCTGAATGTAGGCAGCGCATGGTTTTACATGCTCCTGCTATGATTTTGCCCAGAAGCTACTTGGTCGTCCACAGATCGGCAGCTTCATCGGCATCGGAATCCCACATGAAGGAGTTAGATCCCCACTTGGTTCCCTCATGAGGAGGACAACCACCATGCCGGCTGAGCTGATCCACATCACCTTCGGGTGTTTGAACGTAAAATAGAGAGGCGTGCAAGCCAAGAGGGGGCACTGCCAGTCCGGAAGAGCACTCATCCATACCTTCACGAACGATCTTCTCGTCAGAATACCGATCCAGAGAGTAAGGGAACACCGTCTCGCCTCC
>NW_008649079.1:112155-142045 GCF_000247585.1 Phytophthora nicotianae INRA-310
TGTTCCTGGTGTAGATCGATGGTGGTGAATCGGTCATGGACTTGAAGTCAGTGATCAAGGAGAGAGCTGGCATCATTTTGGAGACGATCGACCCTTCTTATTTGACGCTGTTTACCCCAAATAGCGACGACGTAAGAGCGAGGATTCGGAGGGCTTTCATTAGAGGCTCTTAAGCTGATGCATGCGTCTAGAGAACTTTATTCAGTGAAGATACTGCAGGCAGCATTCAGGGGTTTCCCAGCTGGCAGTCCGACTTACGTGCTGGCCCTTGTTCACGTTTTTAACTGGAGCATATTGGCGTTGGCGAGAGCAAAGTGGATAATCTTCAGCCGTACGAGATGGTTGCACGCCGGCTTAAAGACTGCCCCGAAGTTAAGCTCCTATAGACAAGATTATAAGCTCTGCTGAGCGTCATGACAAAGGTTTTACTCCATTTATCGTGTTGAAAATCCGGTGGGAACTGGAAAAACTTAAATGGCATGCAACCTTCAAGTGACGGTGTGTATTCTCATTTATTGCTGCGGCTTTACGCGGAGATAAAGCTTTCAAACCGTGCGTTCGGAGCTCGAAAACACCATACAAGTTTGGCGAAAGCAAGGGAACCAAGCCCTGTATGCTTTTCCTGGACGAGTTTCCGTGTGCTGGGTATAAGGACACCCTACACCAGTGATGTCAGCAGAAGAGCACCGCCCTCGTACAGTTCGAGCATCGTACTTGCGCGTAATGCGAAATGCGTTTCTAGCTTTCAAACTACTGGTGGTTGTGAACTTGACGAATGGAAGCGGGTTGGAATTGCCGTGTACTGGCGAGGACCATGCGGTGTTAGGCCATACTTGAGTAATGTAGTATTATACAGAGTGGAGGTAGTGTTTCTTCTCTTTCTACTGTTGCTCTCGAATACAAATGGCTCGATATTCCTGGTCAGCTGAAGAGAGACTTGCAAAACAGTCGGCCAATACTTGCTTCGCTTTGCACTAGAGTACTTCCAAGAATACTCTAGCGATGACATGGCTGACCTCGGCATCTACCTTAGCAATATCGTGGACTGGTTGGGCCCACGATTCGTGGGCCTCCGAATATGGCATTTTTATTTAGTAGACAAAGGAAGACAACATACATTATGCGTTATCTCCTCTATACTCTATCAAATAAATTATGTCATTAAACGAAGACGGCAAATAAATAACGGAGTAATGGAGACCACTAAAATGTGTTACCTTAGTTCTCCATTGAGAAACATGTACAATGTACGGTATCAATTGATGCTGTTGACAGTGCTAGAATCCCAATAACTACGGTTCTCACGGAGGAATAAGATCATATCCAGCGTTGCAGGTTGCAACCCTTGTCTTTGATGACCAAATGTCACCCGCGCAACACTAAAAAAGCGTTCCACCACGTTAGACGTTGGTGGAATCGTCTTCAATTGCTCGTAGGAAACAGCGGGTCCGGCAATCCGGCGGCGCTTACGAAGACGTTCGACAAACGAAAGATCTTCAGCGGGAGTATTCGAGGATCACCTCGTCATACTCGTCACGACACGGTCGGAAGTAGAACCCCGAGATCTGGGCGTTGGTGTAGGCGCTGCCGGGTCGTGTGATAAGAACCATGGTAGTTACAAGAGTGGCTGGAAGCAGGTGAGGCGTATTGACAAAAATGCGAAATAGCTGACAGTTGAGAAGACCCAGAGAAGGTTGGAGTCGATCGGTGGTATAAGAGAACCTTTAATAAATTATGAAATCATATCTATACAGAAAATCAATTATCACATGGTCACGTATAGATCTTTGAAATAAATAATTTACTAAGAATTGTGGTAAATAATGTTATAGTAAATGTATATTTCGGAGGCCCTGCCCACGAATGCGAGCTCTGAGGAGTCCGTCTGAGGTGCTGATAGTCGGTTTGTTCTACTCCAAAGCTGGAATTTCAGGATGACGGACGAATGCACTGTTCTGATCGATGCTCACTTTGCGTGCCATACACTCCAGGAACCATTAAGGCGAAAGTCGTTTTGGCCAGCGATTATTGAGATAAGCTAGAGCAGCTGAAGCGCTCATACACGTTCATACGTCCAAACGCAGATTTGCTGCTGCATTTCGTCTTGACTGCGGGTATGTCTCCTGTCCGTTGATGGAGACTCTGCATAAAATACTACAGTTGTTGGCGATGTAGTCTGCTCGACTGCAATCACCACGTACTGGACGATGAGATGAAATTTCAAGCACTAATCGACGCTTCCATCGTTCTAGCGAATCGTCATGGTGGTGTCAGTGGAGTGAGGCTCGCGTCATTTTTGGGCATGCTTTTGTATGAAATGGGTGTGATTTCGGAACGTGAAGACTTGGCGATCCCGTCGGACTTAGAATAAGGTCGTCATTCCGTTTCTGATACATCCGACCGTGACGTGGCCGGAGTGGTTTCTAAAAGGCTGGGAAGACACGTCGGCCAATTTCGCCAACTTGGTCTACGCTACCAACTCCAATAATATCAACCTTCATGTATCGTCAGTGCGAATGCTGGAATGAGTTTGATTTACCGAAGTGGTAGGTAGTATCCCGAATAATTCGTCGATTCACTTGATATTCACGGATACGATAAACGGGTCACTCACCATGACGTCAACGTTGGATGGACCTGGAAGGCCTACGGGCGTACTGCCATATATCAAAGTGTCCCGGATGAGAGCGTTGAAAACCTGGATCTCAAATGATCCCAAATGCACCAGCTTCGATAAGGAAATGCTAGTTGTCTTGATTGATCTGAACCCGAACAGTGGTTGGTGATGATGAGTAAGCCGTTTGAGGTGCTAAGCTTAACATAAGTTGATTCATGGTTAAATCTACAACGGTGCATTTCTTTTTGTGTATTTTGAACGATGAATGAATGCCGATGCACATCTTCCGTAAACCCTGGTGAAATAAAACACAGCTAGCTACCTATTCGTGGAGCGATTCTCACCACCTCGCAACATAACTTGTCCTATAATTCTGTAACAGGTACGCGGTTGAGACTACGGTTCGTCATACAATTGTGGAATCATGCGGTATCACGGTGCGGACGGCCAGTTCGACAACAGACAAGCAATCAGTAGCGACAGGAGGTCTTGTAGGTCGGCGGCACGAACCTGACGAAGGACAGGAGATACACGACGCTGGAGAGGTCCAGGAGCTGCACGGAGGACGTCGTGTGGTTGGTTGCGGGCCTGGAGAGTGGAACGGTGGCGGTGTGCGCCAGCGAAAGGGCGGCTGAGCGGCCGTAAACGACGGAGGAGCAGCATTGAAGTACGGGGGCTTTTGGAGCGACGGAGACTGCTTTACTTTAAATTTTGCTGGCTTGGAAGCGAGCACAATTCTGGAACGCGTGACTGGTGGCTTCGGAGATGGGGGACACGAACGGAAACACGGAGGATCGACGGCTGACGGGCGATTGGGCGGACTGGGACTGGGCTTGGCTACGGTAGCAGGACTGCGTCAGGAACAACTCACTGGGGAGTTCGACCTGGAGGTGCGGCCTCGTGTAGGAAGACCTACGTGTGGTTGGCGGGCTTGAGAGCTTGTTAGTTGTCGTGAAGGACGTGTGGCTGCTTTGGCAGTTGGACGGAACGGAACAGGAGGACGAGAGAAGGCAGTAGTAGTGTATTAGTGTTAATAAATAGGATTGTAGAGCTATCTGGGTGCTCGATCAGGCGGGGCTTCGAAGTTCGTTGCTGGTGTGACGAAGTGGATCTCATCGGACGGATGCAGCGGAGAGGTACGCGACTTGCTCAACGAGCCGGGCAAGATAACAGGCCCGCTAAAATTCGACCTGTACAATGTCATCTACATTTTCATGGTATTGTTGATTACTTTGACGTAATGATTTAACTCTGGTAGTGACGGAGGCAGGCTGCCTGCGCAAAAAAGACATTCAATCTATGGATTTCAATAGGCAGGATAAATTTTATCCTGGTTATTGCAAGTACATTAGCGGTATTAAATTTTGCAGCAGCAGCTCAGTTTTTGTTTTGGCGGCGCTGCTGATGTAGCAATTTTAGCCAATCAAAGTCGCAATTAATTGACTACCCCTTTTCAAACTTCTTGCAGCAGCAGCAGCTCATTTGGACTAGGATCCAGTATTGCTCCCCCCTCCCTTCTAGGATGCCTCGCTGCTTCAAGCGATAGCAGCTGTTATGCCACGTGCAAGACGTCCTAGTGACGAGGGAGGCTTCAGACCTGTTACGAGATGTGCTAAGCGATGAAGACTCTAATGAAAACGATCTGGACGAGTTTTGGGAGCACAAGTATGAGCACATCCAGGGTACCCGTTATTCCACACGGCCGTCTCACTACCAGAGGCGAAAAAATCGCTGACACAAGCAACTTTACAATCGCGAGCACACGTCTGAGACGGACTTCTTAAAAGACTTTCGAATGAAGCGCTCAGCGTGTTTCGGCTCAGTTGCCATACTAAAACATGATCCACATCATTCGCGAAGAGCACTCCCTCCACTTGACTTGTCGACCGTTTTGGAGTCTTTCCAGCTGTATATGTTCGTTAATGGTCCAGTAGTGTTTGACAATTCCGTATTAGCAGTTTCGTCAGCAGCCTCTTGTCGGAGGTTGACAGAGTTGAGGTTCTCATCCTCGTGAGACGTAGCTTCAGCTTCACCTCCCATCGACACTACCAAGACGCCCTTGAGTCCAATGCACACTGAACGTTTGGCTTGGATCTTTGCTCACCAGAAAATAATGCTGCAGCTCGACAAGTATCGGTTTTTGTTGCAGAACGCGAAAAGCAATCTGGGCCAATCAGAACGCAGGAAAAAATGTGGCTTTCTGCACACAAAAAACATCTTGCTGCTGCAAAATTGAATACCACTATTACTGCCCGAATAACAATCGATCCAGCTACAATACTTTAGACGTCAAATAATAACAAAAGCGATGTCGCGGTGGTGTTCAAGCTTGCTACTGCAGTGTTACTTCAGATATCTTTTAATTAACAATCTTTTGAGCATACAAACCGTCAACCAAAGCCTCCTACTCTCGTTGGGGTTCCCAACATCCATAGTCATCGCAAGAAGTACACTGCAACACGAAGGATACACTTTTTTTATCGCTGAAATGCATAGTTTGATAACACTGCACTCTGGTACAACAGACGATGGTCCTTCAGTTGACCTTTTTATTTTTGCCAAAAAGGCCTGTTTTAACATTTTGTTTTGACTGTTAAAACATGGTCGAACGACTTGTTTCTAAACAAAATCATTAACGCAACATCTAGCGCAACGTAAGCTTTAGGTTGCGCTAAGGGGGAGTGGCTATCGTCCGCACATTTTCCCGACACGCCACTTCGCCAAGCCACACAAGAGAGACTTCTACCTTGACTATGCTCGGCCGTATCGCTCTCCGCAAGGCTGCGCTCAGCTCGTCCAAGCTGTCGTCGGCTAAGATGATGCGCCCTATGGGCCTGCACACCACGGGCGTTGTGCGCAAGAACGAGGAGGCCTCGGAGGAAATCCAGGTGCCTACCCAGGGTCTGCTGGAGCAGGCTGGCCTGACGGACTGGAAGATCTCGGCCCCGATCATCGGCGCCCTGGCCATCCCCGCTATCTCCAACCACGTACGAATTCGACTGCAGTGCTATGATCAGCTAAGAAAGGCAACCGACTGACCCTGTTCCCGTGGTGTTTTAAACAGTTCTACGTGCTGAACGAGGAGTCGCAGCTGGCCTGCTGCTTCCTGCTCTTCTGCTCGGCTTCTTACAAGTTCGGCGGTGAGATGATCGCCTCGTACTTCGACGAGCGCGCCGCTGCCATTCTGGGGTGAGAATCGCGATCTCTGAAGCGTATTTTAAGGTATATGGAGCATTAATTTGTTGATTTTTTACAGTGAGCACAACGCCGTGGAGGACGCTAACTTGGACCTGGCCAAGGAGACTCTGGAGACCCACAAGGCCATGCTCAACATCCACGAGGACATCGCCGCCGTGGCTGAGGCCCACAAGGAGGCCGTCGCCCTCATGTGCGAGGTGCAGGCTTACAAGCTGCGCCACAAGACTCGCGACACGTTCATCAAGAACCTTGAGTCCATCCGTGAGATCGAGGGCAGCTACAACCTGGAGCTGCAGAAGAGCATGGTGGCCAACGCTACCAGCAAGGTGCGCGCTGTCGTCCAGAAGGGCGACAAGAAGCTCAAGGACGCCGCCTTCAAGCACGCTCTGGACATTCTGGGCAACGCTAAGGTGGACGACAGCAAGGAGGACGACGTGGCTGCTCTCTTCACCAAGGAGCTGCGTGCCTACGCTTCGGACCTGGAGGCCAAGCAGGGCCAGGTGGTCCAGCTCACGGCCGAGGAGCAGAGCGAGCTCCAGGCCGACTTGGACGCTTACATGAACCGCTTCGGCCTCGAGGACGCCGACTTCAAGGCCCCCAAGGAGGTCAAGGTCGAGCTCATGTAAGCTGCCGTTATCGTCATCTGAGCTGTTGGTACCTGCAGTGTCAGCAATTGTGGGCGATGGATGCAGAAACCACTTGGCAGTTTAAAAATGAATGGATTATCCATCTACTTGAAAGAATAAGCAGAGCGGAAGAGCCACAATATCCGTTGTCTTCATAAAGCATTGCACTCGCTGTACCCTCGCTGAAGGAAGACAGTCTAGATCATCAAAGTGTCCATGTTGGTGACAGGCTATTAATTTTTACAATACCCTGCTCATTTTGGGTCAAAATACGCTGAAGGTTATATGTTTCCAAGAGCCCACAAGTTTCGTATATAGAGGACAGAGTCTCGTGAATAGAGATTCAACGGTATGCGAGCCGTTTGTTTGGACGGTAGTTTGTGGCATTTTTGAATTCTTCCTCGAGAGACGCAAGCAAGCTCAAGGCCAAGCGCAGGGACCGACAAGAAGACCGAGACCGAGACAGAGCCATGGGCCGAAGGAAGAAATCTACCAAGAAGATCCAGACGCGCAAGAAGCAGGTAGTATCTACCGTGTTCAAGTGCCCCTTTTGTTCGCACGACGAGGCCGTCGAGTGCAAAATGTACGTCAACTTCCCCTCACTGTAGATGCATTACCGTGATTGCTAACACTACGTTCTTACGGTACTCCTTCTACCGAATAGGGATCGCGAACGCAACATTGGCCATTTGTCTTGCCGTGTATGTACCGAAAGCTTCCAGACTCCTATTCACTGTACGACGATCGAATAACTGTACTGCTGCACCACCATGCCGTTGGACACTGACCATTGCATGACCTTTATCTGCAGATTTGAGCGCACCAATTGACGTATACACTGATTGGATCGATGAGTGTGAGGCTCTGAACGCATAGGCATAAGGTGCAGCAGCTCCACCCAGCCGCTCCACACTATCGAAGATCCTGTAGGGACATACGACGGCCAGCACGTTTGAACTGAAGTCCGCAGTTAACCCAGCGAGATGATCACCCACCGTCCCCAGCTCAAGCTGAGGTTGTTCTGGTTTTACGTTGCGCGAACATCTTCAGCTAGTCAAGACGGACGCAACGTGAACAAGTTTTAGGTAAATACAGTAGACAGGGTGGGCTGAGCCATTGATGATTTTGGTATAGCTCATGTTGAAGTTTGTGATCAAGCTGTAAGGATCCGCTAGCGGTCGGCTTTGTCTTTCTTCTTCTTCTCCTTCTGCTTGCGACGTCGTGCTTCCTCAGCTTCTCGAAGACGTTTGCGGTCCTCCAATTTACGCACTCTCGCGGCCAGCACTTCACGTCGACGATTGAACTCTAGCGGGTCATTGCCACTCTCAGCCAATTTGTCGAGTTTGCGTTGCTCCTTCGCAATGGCCAACTCCTCTTCCACATCGCGAAGTTTTTCGGCCTTGCGTCGCTCACGTGCTGCCTCAGCTTTCGCCAGTTGCTCCTGTTGAGCAGCCTCCTGTTCCGCCAGCTTTCGTTTCGCGAATTCCTGAGGATTTTCTTGTTGCAGACGTGCGAGTTCTGCTTCTTCGTCGGCGCGTCTTTGTTCTTGTTGAGTCCGTTGTGCCTCGCCTTCAGCAGCCTGACGACGAGCCTCAGCGCGTTGAGCTGCAAATGCACGACGCTCGTCCTCCTGTTGCATAACTAAACACAAGTTAAGCATACCTGCATTGAAGATAAAGTCTCGACCGAGTGTGGAGAACGCTGCGAACTCCAGTGGTGGTCTTTCAACCTCTTCCTCTTGCTTGTCATTGCCCTCGAACAGGTCAGAGGCAAGATACCCGAGCAAGAAGTCGAAAACAAAGTCATCCTGGAAGTAGGCCACTCGTTTTCGATGAGTTTCAGGAAGTACCTTCCAAAGTTCAGCAAAGACAGCACGGAGACTAGATCTTAATTCTTCAGGGCCTCGCTGTTCTCTTCGATGCTTACTGCGTAGCTCTTCCATTCGAGCAGCTTCGGCGAATTGGTGTTTCTCGAAGAGAACTTCGAGTGCTGCCGTGAATTCACGTCCATCTTGTAGATATTGAGCCAGCGCTGTCACATCCTCGTCGGACTGTGCTCGCATCATGACGGTATCGTCCCAGAAGACTATCTTCCCCATCGGAACGTAGTTAACCCACCACGTTGGGTATCGTCGGTACAGAGTCATGGGGTGAGCAGCATCCACAGCTCCGTCATCAGCGATGAACTCCGTCTCGATACTAACAGATTTAAGTTCTTGACTGACCTCACCCCGTTCCTCTGAGCCCTTCGTCTGCTCGCGAGTAATTACAGCATGAACGAACAGGTAGTTTTTGTGGCTCACGATTCTGTGAGAAAAAGTGAATCGATCATCGCGCATACCACCGAGAAATGTGGGGCACGCTATACCATCGAGTGGCAAGGTCTCGAAATCAGGTTCAACACGAGCTGTCACTGGACCGACAGTGAGATTACGAACGGATAATTTGGTCTCGCGATCTTGCAACAATGTTTCAAGCCCAGCGCGCATTCCTCCACTCAGCACGATGGCATCTCGGCCTCGGTGCTTCGCCTTCCAGCGAAAAAGTAGATTCAGTAGTTGCTCTAATTGTCGGCGGCATGAAACCCAGTGCTGAGAAATATCTTGCCTGTCATACAGTTTCCACCTACCAACAGCTTCTTCTTGAGCAGATTGAGAACCAGAAAACGTAGCTTCTTCACGCATAGCGTCCACATGCTTCGCATCTGTGAGTATCAGTGGAAGCTCGATGCATAGCACGAATATCATAATTGTCTTCTTTTTGAGAGCTTTCTCAAGTTGCAGCCATTGCAGTTCCCCGATAACTGCACCCTCTTGCTGGGTAATTGGAGTCAAGAGACGACTATTGCATGTCACGACGTCATCACGAGGAGTGCTTCGCATATCACACATGAAGATTCCAACGTCGCCAGTCTGGATGAATTGTGCAGCTTCAAGTCCACTGTCCACCGTTGAATTGTTCTCCTTCTGACTTTGGTTTCTTAGTTCGTGTTTTTCCTCTGCTTTCATCTGTTCTGAAAAGCTATTGCCACTTCCAGAAGGCTGTTCGCTGGTTTCAGGTTGCTCTAAAGTAATATGTTGTGATTGTTCAGGAGGCAAGGCACTGCTGGCTTCAGGCAGTAATTTCGAGGTTATCTCATCGGTGGTGGATTCATGCAGCATCAACGACAATTGGTAGTCTGCATAAATCTTTTTCGCCTCTGAGAGCACAAGTTGCGCAGCTTTTGAGGTGAGAACTTCGTGATTACGGAAGAATGGAGCGATGTCGGCTTGTGAGCGCAGGAACCAATTACTGGTATGAGCGAGAGTTTCACGTACGTTCGGAACGTTCCAACACAAACGATACCGCTGTTGCAGGCGTTGACGTACCTTTCGCCGTAGTGATACCTCTTGTAAAGCTGCTTCATCATTCTTCCCAGCAGAATAATCGCGAGTATTTAATCCTCGGCGAACCCATTCAAAGCACTCGAATGCAGCTTCATGCATCGGAACTTGGCCACCCAAGTGCAAAATCATGTCAAGGCCGCACCACGATACTTGAACGCGCTTTCTAATAGCCACCCACAAACTGTCAGTCGACTCGTCCATCTGTTCGGGAAAGTTCGAGCTTACAGCCACGAAATTCAAAGTAGAAGACGTTCCAGACGGTGTATGAAAGCTCCCACGACGGCTTTCAGAATTCGCAATACCCTCGAAACGGTATACGTATCGACGTTCTGGTACCAGTGATGGAATCTCAAAGGCATGTGGGTGATAGCGCGTTAGAATTGCCACTACGCGGACATCTTGATTGGCGAGGATGTCTGTCACAACACAAACTACGCGAGCATCTGCGTTGATTTCAAGGAGAATTGGTACAGTATAGGTCATTTCCACTGGATCATCGGGACCATCCTCGGCAAGAGGTTCTTCGGGGATTACTTTTTGAGTCTTCTTAAGAACCATTCGCCCAATCACAGGCCCGACGACAGCCTTTGGTAAAGTTACCCGTGGGAAGAAACGGAGAGTTTCATCGAAGAATCCTCGCCGATAATCCGTCACAAAACGATAGCTTACGTATGTTCTGCATCGAGTCGTCAACTGGTTGGCGGTATCACCGGCTGATGTTTGCTGATTGCCACGCGCTACCACGGAAACGTTTAAGCCACTTGCAATACTTGCGGTGTTTGAGATACTCGTGTATGAAAATCGCTTGGAGAAGTACCCTTTGGATATCGCTGCACTTTTAGCCATTACGGGAACTGCTCCTTTTGCTCTCTTCTGGTCCCGATGAAGCAGCTCACGAGCCTCACTGATGGATCCAATACACGTGAGTGTAAGCTTCTCACTAAGCTTCTCGTCTGTTATCTCGAAGGAAATCGAGCTGCCATTCTTACGGCAGCATATCACTGCAACTTCTCGATGGACTCGATCCACAAATTTCCACGCAAACAGTTTCTCAAATAACTTTACAATTTCTGTTCGAAGAGCAGGATAAGCTTTAGGCGCCCCCCACGTCATCACATCCCCTGAAATCACCAGAACAAGCTGCTGCACAGGATTCTTGCTCGAAGAGTCAAGCGCCTCATCAATAACTTTCCAAGACTGAGATGAAAACAGGTTAACAGTGGGAATGCTGCTTGGTTCGTCTAGTGATCGTGCAGCGCCACTTGAGAGATTCTTTTGAGTTTCCATTTCCACCCTATTGCAATATTCGTTAGCTTCATGACTAACATTCGCAACGACAATGCGGTTGATCCCAAATGTAGTGGTGAACGCGACTTTATTGCCGCTGCTCTTGCTGCCATATTTCAGTTCACGTTCAGCGAGGTCGACCCAGAGTTGGTTTTGGTATAGTTGCCACAGCTCGAACGCGATACCTCGGAGTACTTCCACGACTTTGACTAATGTGGCATCAGCTACACTGTGGCTTCCACTTTCGTTGAGAATGGATCGGAGATTGTCTTGATTGAAGTACAGATCCGCGTCTTCGTTGAGAAGCATGAGATTGCTGGTGTATCTGAGAATTCGGTTCATCGGAGGCATTCCCCACGCCACACGATACACTTCCTGCAATCGGTATCGTAGCTCTGCCCGAAGATGCCGGAAATCATCTCTATCTTCGTCATGCCCATGACTTTCTACTTGTCTTGCAAGACGGACTACGAGACTGGCAAGTTCCTTATTGGTGAATGCACGACTCATGCCCACTTGGCCGCCAAGGTGAAGAAGTAGTTGTGGGCTGGAAAGAGGTTCAGAAAAAAATTCATCTTCGATGCCATGCCAAGGATTACAATTCTGCTGGCCCTCGTCATCACGATCACCAAGGGTGTCGCCATTGCGGTGGCTTGTTTCTCCAGCTAGCTGTGCTGTGAACGAAATCATCCCGTTTGCCAGAATCTGGGACCATTGTGAACTCGGTTGGGGTGGCTTCCTGGCATCAGGTCCCAAAAAGTCAACCATCGAACTGCGGTTTACAACGAGCCATTCCGATGACAATGAAATCAATGTGGGGGTGGAAACATGCCCAAACACAGTGTCGTTATTCTCCATCAAACCCTAAGCCAAAATGCAAATGATAGCGAATGAGATCGATAACAAGCGTATTGATTCAAAACTCGAATGCGTTACCTCGAACTTGATAGCATAGCGAATGCCTGGGTGAAGACCTTCGACTTTGACGATGGTTGGGGTGAATGGTTCCACTTTTGTCTGCGCCGAGAAGCTGCAATTTAACCGTTCAGGTTAGTAATTTGTAAATGCTCAGTGTGTGGATGCGTGCCTACCTTTGCATCGTTGCTGAGTCGACTAGAATACACGAGAGACTGGATACGGACCGATCAAGCTCAACAAGGATTCGTGCAGTCCTGGGCGTAACTCGACCGATAATTGGGCCAAGAATTAGTTTTGCTTCACCATGATTTTGTGTGTAGAATTTCACATCACTTGAAGCGCCGAGTGGATGTGGCACTAACTCGAGTACGCAGTATTGTTGCGATTTCAGTGCCCCCGCGGGAATTTCTTGTTGGATGGAGTAGCAGGTGGACAGTTCTTCGTCGGCAAAAGTAATTCCGGTACTGACGGCCTGCTCCGTTGAATTTGACATAGAAATTGGCCCCACAACAATTTGTTGGAAAGATAGTTTCGTAGAATTGTCGGTGATCGTGGTTCGTGAGGAATAGGCACCACAGCAAACGATTACAACATGAAACTTCGGATTCTACACATACCCTAATGTCAGTGTAGATGAAAAATAACACGTCGGAGCCATATGCAAAACTAACATACCTGTCGTAGTTTGCGAAATATTAAATGAATCAAACGAACTTGCTCTTTTGGATACGTTCCCCACGATGTTGCTCCCAGACCTGCTAAGTAACTACATAAATCACCCACATCATCGTTCTCTCTCGAATTTTGATGCCACATCTCCATTAACTCGCCGCGTTCACCGCGTTGCGATACCACTGGTATATCGCACATAAGAACAACAGTATTGACGCTTTCAGTTTGGTTCAATGGAGTGCCTTGAGAGTGGTCGACTCGAAACCAACACTCTAAAGCAGCCCACTGGGAAGTCGACAGCAATGTTTCAGGAAGCTGTACGAATGGTGTCAACTGTTCACTGTCCAGTATCGCCTCAAGTGTATCGATCATCAACACCGCCACACCGCTCTGAAGTCGATACAAATACTTGTCGGAAGGCAACGCACTATGTGATCGAAAGTCACCAACTTGCTCGTACTCCGCCAACACGCGTTGAACAGTTCTCAGAAACGATACGGGAATATCATCGCGTATCAGAAGTGCTCGTAAAACACCAACACTTGGAAACCAATGAGCACCACGCGCAAGTAGATGCTGACTTTTAGGAGTGTTCCAATGGCGGCGTACACAGCTTCTCACAAAATCATACAGCTTTGACTCCCCAACTTTCTGCTGGTCTTGAGCGAGAAGAGAATATTTTCGTTGAAGTTCATGAGCCAGTGCGACATAACTCCCAATGTGCACTGTAACGTTAGCTTGAAGCGAACCAATGACAGGGAAAAAGTGGTCTACCATGTTCCCGATATAAGATGCCGCCGGGTTTACTCCAAAAGATGTGAAGCAGTCCGTGGTGCCATTTAAGAAGCGATCTTCCGCCACAATTAAGAGTCGAAAAGCTGGAAGATGCTCGTGCGGGGTTTGAAATATCCCTGCTGCGTCATTTTGCAATCCCTTGAAAGCCTCGTGCCACATCAAAACTATGAGTAAACCAAGATAATTCCATGAGCGACAATTATTGAGCGCAGTCCTAAATGTACCTGGAAGGATAGATCGTATATGCGTCCTGGTGTCAACTTAGTTAGGCTAAATGTTGTCGGCCTGTACGGCTTAACTCGTTCGACCACATGATGTCTTTGCAACGTCAGCCGATCTACAGCCACACAAGCAACTTCGCCTTCAGCGTCGCATTCGAGTAGAACTCGAGCGATGCGAGAGGATATACACCCCACAACTGGACCTAGCTGCATGTAACAAATTGCACACACGAAAAAAAACAATATAGTTAGCACAAAGACACATTGTCAGGCTCCAAAGAGACCTACAATTCGGTTGATTTCATGCTGTCCTTGTAGCGGCAAAAGTTGTGCTTGAAACAAAGCATAAGGTGCGTCCGCGACTCCAGAACCCTGTCTTCCACCTGTTGATTCTTCACTGAGACTCCCCAGTGAAGATATGTGAGCGTATTGAGGTTGACTGTCAATTGGCCCATGGCGGATATCTAGCGGGTTTTCCGGAGTTGACTGCGACCGAGTATTTCCTTCAGCACGCAAGAGCACAGAAGTAGACGTGTGCGTGCCGACTACCGGCCCACACACCAGCTGCGTCAATGACAGAGTTGTGTTCGTAATGCTCACTTGGGTTTGATAACTTCCTACGTCATTAAACGAGAGCATGACAACTTGCCGCTTCAAATCGGAGAGATTCCACTCAATAAGCTCTTGGATCGTTCGCCATTGGCGCGCATTTGCTACGCTAGTGACACTCGTCGGGCGGGGGATACCGCTATCGGCAGCCTTCATCTGGACGAAAACAGGATCCCTCGTTAATAGCAGCACTGCCGATGCGGATGAGAAGGCCTTCAAAATGGTTGATATTTGTCTGGTATAGTCCACCTCTCCTCTCTAGCACGGCGAAATAATACCAACCAAGACAGTTAGTAACGAAGCGATGCGCGGTCAATACAACAACTACACACCTCACTCAGTAAATCGAAATGACCCATTACAGGAGCAAGAATCACCCCATCGTCAAGCTCTAGGCAGTTAGCATTATTCTGAGAATGTCCCCATAGATTTCCAATATACGATTGCCACACTGGTAGTGCCAACTCCATAAGATTTCTTCCAAAGATTGCGAATTCAGGTTGCCTTTTTCTCCTCCATTCGGGAAAACCGCTGAACAACACACTTTCATTACTGTCGAAGCTCCAGTTGCTGTGGCAACGAAACAGTTCCCATACACAGGGATCACCCAGAACACGTCGATACTCCTGTTTAATCATGTCCAACACGTACTCATAGACTTCTCCACCGCAGCATGACTTCTGTTGGTATAGTGCAACACAAGCGGTACCACGCGTAATGTTAGCGAATTGTTGAAATACTGATGAATAGTGGTAAGGTCACTTACGACCCCGCGTTCCAGTATCTCGAGCATCGCGGAAACTTTCTGCGGAGAAAGAGAAATACCGTAATGTAACGTAAGCGTTGGAGATTGGAAGCTATCTCTTGCGATCATCTGGTAAACTTGTGCTTTAGATGATCTCAGAGGTCTTTGCTGGCTATTACTTGGGCTCAGGTGATTCAATAGCCGGATCCGCCAACGGCAAGGAACAGGTAAGGACTCCACTCCAAGCGTACGACCTTTTGTCATAACCACTGCAACGCATCGATCACGATCGGGCTTGCGGATACCCAGAAATCGCAGTACGTACGCTGTACCAGGCGATAAGCCAGAAATTGTAAATAGAGCTGGCTGAAAAGACTGAAGCTTACACTCTTGTGTTGGCACAGAGCTATCCATCTCCATCTTGATATCTTCCTGTGGCAACGCAAATGCAAAGCACTTGACCATGGCCGGACTATCTACTTCCAGCAGCACATTAACTCGAGTCGCTTCAACCTACAGACCAGTAAGGCTATATAGTCAGTATCCAAATCGAAAATCTGAAGCCCACAATGCCATACCTTCCCCACAATTGGCCCCACCACGACCCTAATTCTTTCTGCATACTCATCCAGCGATCCAAAATGCATGTCATTAAAATACAGGAACGTCTCAGCATTCTTCAGCCTCTCCACGCGCTCTTCCAATGCCTCCTTCATGATTCTCACAGCGTCACACATCGAAAACAAGCAACTGATCCTGCCCAGCAACGCCTTCGATCTTGGGTGAAACACACACCACTTCAAGAACATGGCAAAAGTCATTTTGTCGCCGTCCTCGAGTTCCACAAAGTCGAACGCCTCATAAGCGACCGACAACGCATCCATTTCGGACAGATTGTCCCCGTCCTCGAGGAGTCCGAGTCTGTAGAGTCCATCGCAGCACGTACTGATCACAAGCGCCAGCTCCGCCTCCACGATGTCGTCCTCGATGTCCAGATCCACCAGTTGAAACACGAAGCGTACCTTATCCGCCAGCGGCCCCTGCGCCAGCATCGCAGCCGTCGTCAGAAGCGTCACCAGGTCCACGCAAGGTGTGTTCTTCTGCTTCCTATTGGACGAGACACAGCGGAACGTGTCGAAAAGGAAATCCACGTGGTGATCCAATTCCGGGAACTCGAGCACGCACTGCAGCTCACGCCGTGTAAGCGCCATGCCGCCTTCCACACCCTCGACGTTCACCCACGTGCGGTAGACGCGCAGCATGCGCTCTAGCCGCGGCAGCGCCAGCAGACCGTTCAGCTCGCGGGCATGGTCCAGCGCCTCCATGTGAGTGCGGAATTCGAGAGTGATGGTCAAGATACTTGAAGCTTCAAGTGAAGCGTCGCAGTTGAGGTGATGGTGATTACTGCACTGAACCTCCAGTATTACGCTAAGCGTTTATGCAAGGTGCGGTTTTCTCATGCTGGAACCTATGCAATGACGACTCGGGCTCCTAGCGCTCGACGCGTACAATGCCGCTTGCCTTGTCTGGTAGTGCATGTACCTACTTGTTCCTGCCGTCTTGTGGATTGGCAGAGCTTGGTGTTTCAGTGTGAAGACAGTAAGCTGCACATCCATCTGTCTTGAACTCCCCAGCAATATAATCTCGCTCGCCGCATGTCAGAAGCGTGGTCGCAAACATACTCAGAACACACAGGGCTGTCTCTCCAGAACCGTAAAAAACGAAATTGACCGAAAAAAGAAGAAAGAATTCACCACAGTGGCCCTGTATACGGCACGCCAAAGCGAACTTCGAATCACCGTCCAAATCTGAAAACCCCCACAGCACATTAGAGACAGCCTCCTCATGCGCTCCTCGTCCTCTCCACGCGGCTCGCTGCGTCGCTTCTTCTCGCGTCGGCGTCGCCGCGTACCTCGCGGTGCATCGGGCCGTACGACTCCCGTGACTGGAGCCGCCGCACAACGATCGCTGGCTGCACGGACGCGGCTGCTGGACTCATGGAGTCTACCAGAGCTCTTTGCGCTGCGAGAGCTCGTACACATCGCCGTGAACAAGACCTTTATTGCGCCAGATGTGCAGCTCGATCCTCCAGCTCTTCAACGCGCCGCTCGTGGCGACGAACCGATGCGTGCAGGTACCAGCAGCTCCGCCAGCTCCAGCACGACAGCTACCTCCAGTATCGAAGACCTCAAACGCCAGCAGCAGCTGCAGACACACGTGGACTCGGCTCTGGTGCGCAGCAAGCGCTTCTACTTCAGTCGACGCGCCGACACGAGGCTGCGGCTCAGTACGAGGAGACAGTTCGTGCGGCTCTTCCCGCTGCTGAGCCGCACGTCCAGAACAGCGCAGCGCGCGCTCTTCCGGGCCTTTGACGCCAATGATACGGGCAAAATCGAATTCGATGAGCTGTGTGAGATGCTGGCTAGAGTGAAGCGGGTCAGGAGCTCATCAGTACGAGACATGGCAGAGCTGGCCTTCACCTGGTTCCAAGGAGACCAGAGCGAGGCTGTGTTGACCCATACAGATGCCAAGCTACTAGCAGTGGCAGTTATGGAGCTTGGAGGTGACAACAAGGTACAGACAGAGCACGGATACGACTTGGTGGCGTCTCTGATGAAGTTGGTGCTGGGACGAGACCAGTATCAAGTGACGAAACAGCATTTCTGCCAGCAAATGGACAGCGAACTAGGCGCACACGCACTGCATGTGCTATTGGCACCGTTTGGTGTAGTAAAAGCACTGCTGGATGAGGAGACGATTCTACAAGAAGTTGACAATACGCGGTGGAAAGCAGGAGATACGGCGTACGTTGTGTCTAGTAGCTGGTGGACGCAATGGCGGAGATACGTGCAACCTGATCACTGCAATCATCATTCTCAACAGAATCCGACAAGAAGTAGCACTAACCAGCATGAGCAGGAAGCAGGAGAGCAACAAGTGCAGGAACAGGAGAGAAATGCTACGCAAGGACAGCACGTTGCGGAGTATCATCCTCGTCCTGGACCTATCACCAACAGGGGTATCTGTGCGAACGAACAGCTAGGAACGTTGCGACCAGGTCTTGTTGAAGACGAAGACTTCGTTCTAGTGTCCTCTGCTGTGTGGAAGCGGCTGGTACAAGTGTATGGAGGTGGACCTGAATTCCCACGACAGATAGTGGAGGTCTCATCATCTGATGAGCAACAGGAAATGCCACCGAGAGAGGAAGACGGAAAGCCAAACGAAAGCACAGGTGTCGCGTTGGTCTTAAAGTTGGGAAATCAACTCGAACAACGAGTTCAGGTGGACCTGTATCCTGTGGTGTTACAAGTGCGTCTAGCACGACATGACTCACGGCACGTCTATCTTGTATACTCCCGACGGTTTTTACTGCACCATACTTCATCTCTCAAAGAAATTGTGCATCGTATGGGCATCTTTCCCGGTGTAAACGCAAGAGAGGTAACAGTTTGGTTGCGTCGTCGCCGTCTTCAGTCGTGGGCGCGTTTAGAATGCAGTCTAGAAGCCCCACACGCTACGCTTGATGGGTTACAGATTACAAGCGCTCAAGAACTGCTTGTGGATTTCCGAGCTCTGGACATTGATGAAAACCCACAAAGCATTGCTCAACAACGTCGACGGAGTAGCATCGCCAGTTTGGCTCCTCGAACGCCGTTTACTGTGCCCATGCTGCAACCCGTGGGGAATGACTTTGTTTGCTGCCCACGTTCCAGCCTTGCAAAGTTTGCCAAGACAGGCGATTGGAAGATTCTGCGCGAGAGTATGGCTGCCGAACGGGAAGCAGCTGCCAATGCTTCTGCGGTCTCTGGACACGTCGGTCCTGGAGGAGTACTTATTGGTTTCGCCAAGCACATGGAAGCAGCAACAAGGACGTCTCGCGGAAGACTGATTCAACACAACGGTCTACGAGCCACGGGACTCATTAATATGGGCAACACATGCTTTATGAACAGCGCATTACAGTGCTTTGTTCACTCGCCAATATTTCGCGAGTACTTCTTGTCGAACAGATACGAAGCAGAAGTCAACAAAAAGAACCACCTCGGCAGTCGTGGTGCAATTGCAGCAGCTTACGCGCAGCTACAGAGCTCTCTTTGGCGCGAGCGTGACCAAGGATACTTACTCCCCGGTCGTTTTCGAGACGATTTTACGCGTATTCGTCGCCACTTTGAGGAAACGCGCCAATATGACGCACATGAATTCATGGTAGCTCTTCTCGATTGCCTACATGAAGACCTGAATCAAGGCTGTCCAATGATTGCAGCATCTGCAGATGATGAAATTCAAAACCAAAGCTCAAAATGCTTGACCTTTGGTAGTTTTAACGGTGGTGGCGACCTGGAAAGCGTTGATGGAGACCAGCAGGTTGACTATGATTCTGCAGATTTATCTTCAGATGACGTTCAAGGCGATGCAGCTTGGAGTGCTTACACAAGTGTAAACTCTTCTGTAGTAGTGGATCTTTTCCACGGACAGATGCGCAGTGAGACCGTGTGCGCTACTTGTGGCGAGCGCAAGTGTACATTCGACCCGAATCTGTTCTTCAGCTTGCCTATTCCCGAGTCGAGTTTTGTTCGTGTCGAGGTGAGCGTGTTGTTACAAGCGCGAAAGCTCCCAGGTGGTGATGACGATGAAAACGACCCGGAAACAGCCCTGCAAAGCGTGCAGCAGGGATTTTGGCTTCGTCGGGGAAGTAATGTGGGAGAGTTATGCGATCGCATCGCAGAAGTTCACAGCCGAGCTGGTGGGAACCGCTTTTTGCTAGTGGAAGTACGTCGGAATCGGATCAAACGAATTGTTGAGGGAGACGAAGTTGTGGACAGACTGACAACGGCTGTACCTGGCTCGCTTTCTGCCTATGAACGTGCTTGGACGCTTGCGGAGATCCCTGTCGTTCCTGCTAGTATACGCGAGTATTTTGACAACGCTAACGTCGCTGATGAGGCGAAGACGATTGCAGCTGAGAAGATCAGAAGCTTTTCCGATCTTCGAGTGGGATCACGTGTTGATGCGAGGGATAACCACAATGACTGGCATTCCGGTACGGTGATTGACGTAGCTGGAGGCGATGATTCCGAGCAACCCCATCGTGTCTGTGTTCATTTCGATGCGTTTAGCAGTAAGTGGAACAAGTGGTTTACAGCTCGCGACTGGAAGTCGAAACGTCTACAGCCGCTTGCAACTCGCACGTCGAAGTCGACTGAGGTATTTGAGGTACAAGTTGTTCATCGCTTTACTTCCCAGCCTTCGTCTGCTACGGCGTCGGAATCCGGCCAGACAAGTGGTGACGATCATTCGTTCACTGGGAACCTTCCTAATTCGCAGAAGCTGAGCACTTCGAGTTCCCACGAACGCCCGACGTTGAACGTGTTCGGTACGCCGCTATTTGTCACGATTGCATCCGATAAGACTGCTCAAGATATGCACCAGGCACTTTTCCTACAGACTGCTCGATTTTGGCGAGAGTTTAACGGTGATCCCGAGTCTACTGGCAACCACAGCGACTTGAACCAAACAAAACTACCGTATGAAGTCCGCGTCGTGAACTTGGAAGACCTAACGAGTGAACGTGGCGAGCCATTACCGACAGACTCAAGCGCGTTGCTGCAGCACTTTTCGACGCGAAGTGTGCTAGCACTGGACTGGTTTAATGTTCACGACTACTCAAGTTGCGAAGAACGAGCGTCCGATGACGTGCCTGATGAAGTCGTCGAAGCCGCTAAAGCGGATCCGGACTTGCGCGCTGATCTTGATGCTACTTTATTAAAAGAAACAACAGAGGCAGAAGAGAAGGTGTCAGTGGTAGACGACGATAGTCCACCGATGTATGCTGTCCCGCTGACCAAGTGCATGGATGCTCTAATGCGCGAAGAAGCTATTTCCCTGGAAGATCACTGGGTCTGTGAGCGCTGTGGTGTTCCTCGTGAAGGCACTCGGTTATCTGCAATCTGGCGACTACCAGACTTGGTTATGGTGCAGCTTAAGCGCTTCCAATATCTCGAGAACCAGCACAAGCAGAAGGTTCGCGCACTGGTTGACTTCCCGCTTAAAGGTCTGGACTTCTCAAAGTGGATGGGTCATCAGGATGCAGGCTCGTCAGTGTATGATCTCTATGCTGTGGCTAACCATGTTGGAGGACTCACACGGGGTCATTACACGGCGTATTGCCGCTACGACGCTGACTTCCCGGAGAGCTCCGCGCTCTTAAAAACGAACGAAGAGAGTGGCGATGTCCAGTGTCCCGAGCTCTGGTTCCGCTTCGACGACGAAAAAGTATCTGAAATCGCAGCGGGCGACGTGGTCACTGACGCCGCCTACGTCTTGTTTTATAAGCGCCGCACCCTGTCACCTCACAATGTACTTCGATATGCACTCTAGTAACTATGAGATAGATAAGAAAAAAAAAAAATACTTACAACAATGAGTTTCAAAGGTGCAAGCTTCGGTTCGTCTTCCTTCGAGTTACCCGCCGACCTGCTTGCAACCCCTCTAATACCACTGCTTCACGCACAACGTACCAAAACAATACCCGCTTGACGCATCTTGCTGTTCATAACATTCTCTAAATGCCGCACAGAAACTCCGTTGAAAGCGCACCGTTGCTGCTGTCGACAGCGGCATTTCGATGCACTCGTTGCAGCTCCTCCTCAAGCCGAGCTGTCGTCTGTTGGGCTTGATGCAATCTCGATCGCAGTGTCGCACGCTCCAGTGCCAATCGCTGGATCGTCTCGGCGGGCTATGAATATCGAGGGGCAGAAGGCGAATGGAACCGCAAGAGAACGTCGTCGTCCAGAGACAGAAGCAGAAGAAGTACCAGAGGAGTCGTCAGCACTCCAAGACCAGCTGCGCACTACTACAAAAGAGCAGAATCCATACACAGCAAAGGCCCAACACGGGCCCAACACGCCAGCATTAGACCTTTGCGACTGAATGCTACCGCATTGAGCCCATGCAGAGCCTGCTCTACAACCACTTACTTACTTTAGCGAGGGCCTCAGTGTCCACTCCATGCGCACTCAAGTCGGTGATGTCGGATCCAGAACGTTGAAGCCGCAAGGTGGCAATTTCACGTCTTAATCGTGTCAATTCGTCGGCTTTACCGTCCTCGCTTGTAGTTTCAACATCTTTCTCTTCCCCCGCGGCTGCAGCCAGTAATGTAGAGAGTAACTGGAGATTGGCGCCACTACGTTGTCGCTTTCCTTGCAGGTCACGCACCGTTTCCAAGAGCTTCGCATTGTCCTCCAGCGCACGGTCCAGCAAAGTCTGGAGTTGAACTGGAGTCTCATCACTGGTTGCTGTCATCTCCGATGCCGCTGCGGTCGATTGCGATACCTCCATCTCTCGTTCCAGATCTTCAATACGCTTCTGCGCTGCCCGAAGAGCGCTAGCGAGCCGCTGCTTGTCGTTCTCGTCATCTCCAGACTCGCTGCTGTTGCGTAAACTGTGCTCTAGTCGTTCAACTTCACGTCGCGCAGCCGCCTGCTCATGTTCCAAAGCGCGTGCATCTTCCGCCGCCTTCTCATCCAGCACCTGTGCCATTTCATCGCGTTGAGAACGCACAGTTTGCTCCAATTGCTCGAGCTTTTTCCGCAACTCGTTCTCCGCCTGAGTCTGCTTGGCTTCTTCATCGGCTGCAAGGGTTCGCAACTGTTGGAGTTGGAACTCTGCGAACTTCGTAGCAGCACTCGACGTTTCCAGCTCATCTTGTGTGGTCTGCAGCTCCTTCTCTAGACGCTGAATCGTGTCCTGATACAAGTCCAGCTTCCGTCCAAGACACGAACTCAGCGCATTCACACGACGGATCTCTCGGTACGTATCGCTGACGCCTCCATCGCCATCTTCACTTGCATCGAAGCCATCCATCGACATGCAGTCGTCACCGGCCTCGTCCTCGTCTCCTGAAGCGTAGCTAGTCGAGTTCGAGTCCGTGACCACTGAAGACCCAGATTTCGGACTCGGTGGACTGCACAGCACCGGTCTCTTCGTGTACATGAGCTCTGTAACTTCGTCGAACAGCGAGCGGTACACGTTCAGCAGTTCCTGCATCTCCTGCATCTCCTCGCTTGGTACAGTCGAAGCTTCCAAGATAGGCGTCTCCTGTTCATCCTCTTCGCTGTCTTGATGAGGATCCATGGGCATGGACACAGCATCACTAACACGGCGCCGTTCTTCTTCCACGAAGGCCTTCCACTCTAGCAGCTCGCAAAGTTCATGACGGATCAGATCATTCTCAGCCTCAGCCTCTTGAGAGCGCCGCAGCAGCTCCTCGATTCGATTCTGCTGCTCTTGAACCTTTTTATGCACCTCTCGTTCCCGTTTTTCGGCTGCAGCTAGCGCCGCCGCAGTCTCATCGTCATCTGCAGAGTGCTCCTGGTTGTCTACATGATGGTAACGCGCAGTAGCACTGTATCGCTTGGGTGTGGGCAGCATCGACATCCGCGGGGCTTGAAGTTTACTTGGCTTCAGTTGGTATGGACGGCGACTGTATTTGTACCGATCTGGGTCAAATGTGACCTCCTTGTACTCCTCAAAGCGACAAATCATGCGGTACAGCAGCATTTCAAGACGATCGCAACGGATCTCCACAACTTCTCGCTCTTGTTGCTGAATTTCTTCTCCGCTCTCCTCTGCAATATCCACGGGGGCCATAGCACCACTTGCACGCAGCAACTTCTGCATCATATCTAAGGCTGGTTCCCATCGGTTCTGCTTCTTCTTTTCCTGAGCTTGAGCCTCTGATTCTGCGTCATCAATCGCTTTCAGCCGCAGCAAATGCTCACTCTTCGAAGGATCAGAAGTATCATGAGGCATTGAGCTGATGGAGCCAACGCTGCTACGCAAAGCCGCGATTTCTTGCATCAATTTCTCGATCTGCTCTTTAAGCACCGGGACTAGCGAGTCCGCATCCTCGTTCTGTACAGCGTTATTCTTGATAAACTTGGCGCGTTGGGCAAATTTCAGCGTGCTCAGCGTCTCCGTAAAGTACTTCTCCTCGGGCGAAATAGTAGCTACAATACTCGTGATAGCGTTGCCACCCAGAGCGTCACGCAGAAGGAACGTAAGCTTCGAGTCGCGGTAGTGCACGTGTCTCTTTTGGCCGTTGCTAACGTCAACCAGCGCCATGATCACGTTGCCCAGCGCCGACAACGACTTGTTGATCTGTGCAGCCTCCTTCAGTCGCTTGCCGTGGACTCGTGTCTGTCGCTGCTTCTCACTACCTGCCAGATCCACCAAATGCAAGCAAGAACGTCGAGTACGCTTCACACCAGCCGATGTGCGCTCCTCTAGCACCAATTTGACCGAGAAAACCGCGTGCGAGCGCGAACTTTCGCGATTCATATCCGTTGAGGAGATATGGCGGTTTTGCGATCCAAGCTGCAGCAACGTCAGCGCTTCCTCTTCACTACCCACGTCGATCTCACGCAGCTGATCCACATAAACCTCCTTATTGCGATCTTCCCGAAGACTTTTTGGCCGCTGAGCAGCAACGGAACCTGTAGGTTCCAGCAAATCAAAGATCTTCTCGTTGTAAATCTCCAAGTACGAACACGCCAGCGTGTACTGCAGTGCTCGTTCCTGCTCCTCCCCACTATAAAACCCAGCGTTGCGTTCACGTGACAGCGCTGCCAGCCTCTGGAACAAATAGTCTAAAATACGCGGCGTCAGGCCACGCAATGGCGAGAGTCTCAGTTCATGAGCATCTGCTGTGGCTCCTCCAAGCATCGTAAAAGTTTTTCCCGAGCCAGTCTGTCCATAGGCGAAAATGCTGCCGTTGTATCCCTGAATAGTATTCTCCACCGCCGCTCGCCCTGCATCCTGGAAAATATCGTCTTGTTGGCAGCTCTCAGTGAAGACTCGGTCGAAGCCGAACCTCTTCTCCTGTTGCGATGACGGCGCCAACGTCACGCCGCGTTGGTCCGGTGCCACCTCCAGAACCTTCTTGCTGTCTTTACCAGGCGACGGACGGATACGTAACAGTACTCGGATATTATCTGACTGTATATCGGGATCGCTAGTGGCCACGAAGCTCGAAGCAGAAGGCACTGGACTGCTTATTGGTCGTGGCACCTTTGGAAGAGTTTTAACTGGAGTTTGAAGCTCTGGCTCCTGTACCTGATTGTTTGTGTGAGTGGCAGGGAACTGGAGTCTCTTGGCTGGACGTTGGAGCCCCGGAGACGGCGTCCTGGCTGGTTTTGCTCCAGATTCTTGAGCTTTGACGAAGCCCGCGCTGGGAGGGGTCAGGAACGACGGTTTGGGCGATTTACGGCCGCCAGGGCCTGGAATACTGCGGTGCAAGTATGAGATTAACGTTAGAAGAAGGCTATGAGCTCTAGAGAGGGGAAGTACGCACCGAGACGAAGGGATTGGCATTTTTCAGCCTCTGGGCTTCTCTGTGGGTAGCCAGTCGCGCCTGTTTGTCTACAAGGAGTGTCTAGGAGTCGTAACTGAAGAGAAAACAACGAGTCCACGTGCTAAGCCTCGCGAAGCCGTGGGAATGGCTAATGCGGCCTGGCTTCTTCCGGAGGAAGCAAACGCAGGTAGTTCGGCGCACACACTCTAGTGGCCGAACTCAAAATGATGGAGAGAGTGGCTTTTACGCTAATTTATGGAAGGTTACGTACGAATTAGTGCATCCGGCTCGATAGATTGATACAGGGGTTCAGTATGCAAGAACACAGGGATGTGACATGGCTACGATCTGGTGTCCTTTACAAAGAGACACAAGTTGAAGTGACAAATTCTAAAACTTTAGGAAGACGCTCAATTCATGAATTATGCATTCTATTCTACGTCGACCTACTGCGCTGCGCTAGATGATCAGTTGCTTAGGTCACCGCGCGTACACTTCCTTACAGGAACTTGCTGCGAATGTAAACAATCGGGTTGATCTCGGACTTCTTCGGCACAAACTTGGCGATGGCATCAATCTTAGCCTTCACCTCGGGCCCCCTTTGTCGGCGGAGTGTTCACCGCGCTTCGCCACACAGTTCTATCGTGTACTACTGACGAACTTACCGAACGATTTTCATCGGAACGGGGTGATCTTGTCCACTAACTCCAGCGCCTTGATGTTCTCCTCCAGCTGAGATGGATGACTCGCACCGATCATCACAGCCGAGACGTTCTCGTTCGAGACGGCCCATGCAAGCGACATCTGCGCAAGCGTGCAACCGAGCTCCGTCGCAATGGGTTTGAGCTGGTCGGCCATCACCACGCGTTCCTCAAAGCTTTCAGACAGTTCTCCTTCAGTGTACATTGTTGTCGTGAAGCGTGAACCCCCCCCCCCCACTGCTTACCGGCGCTGTACTTGCCAGTCAGAGTACCGAAGGCAAGCGGAGACCACGTCGTCAGACCCAACTTGTACTCCTTGTACAGGTCAGTATACTCGTGGTCCACTTTGTTGCGCTCAAGATGTTGTACTCCGGCTACTCCGCGATGGGGCGAATCAACCCCAAGCGGTCTGCGATCTTGCACGCTTCACGAATGTCGGCAGCGAACCACTCGCTGGTACCCCACCCAGTAAAAGGCACAGCCCTGAAATTCATTGCACGAACAGCTTCCTCAATCGGAGTGTATGGTTCAGGGCGGTGGTAGTAGATGATGTCCACGTAGCCAAGCTGTAGATGGCCGAGTGCAGCATTCGTGCCCTCCACAATGTGCTTGCGTCCAATATTCAGCCCGGAGTCCTAAATTCCTTGAAACCTCCGAAAATCTTGGTTGTGATCACCAAATCTTCGCGGTTCCACACTCCTCTTCAATGATGGCACCACCCCATGTTTCTTTCGGACTGGCCGGCGCCGTATATCTCGGCAGTATCGAAGAAATTGATGCCGGCTTTGAATGCAGTCTCCATCATGGCGTACCTTGCATCCACGGTGTACTTCTCGTAGTATGGCATCCATGAGCCAAGACCAAACTTAGAAACGATCAGACCAGAGTTGCCAAGGAAGCGGTAAGTCATCTTGGCGGTTGTAGATGAGGTCGACATGGCGATGTTCGGAGCGAATGGAACGTTCGTTGTGGTTTTTGAGGTTTGGAGTAAATCAAAAGTGAGATCTGCAGAAGGAACAGTCTCGTGCAAAGCAATATCGAGTAGCCAATTAATTATGTTAGGCCATGGTTTGACTTTGCTAAACGGCGGCATAGATACATTGCGTATTGAAATGAGAACACGAGCCCCTTGCTGACGTGCAGTTCAGTGCACATAATGCCCGGGGATTGCTTTACCGACACGACCATCTGAGAATACCAACACTTGATACAAAAAGAATAGATAATCATTTGACCGACTGTGGTCGATTTCTTAAGCAATTGCGTTTGAAGTAGTTTCTCTAGAGGTGAACAGTAATTGAGCGAAGCATGTATTCATGAACAAAAATGTTCTGAACGATCGAGCTTATAGGTTGGTTTGCATTTTTCAAAGTTAACGAACTACGGTATCCGTCAGCACTAAATCACAGCAGCATTCACCTACTGTCCATCGGTGTTGCCGCTTTGGATAACACTAACACGAAGGTAGAAATGAGCGTCAACACACCCCTTGGACTACTTGACCAGAGTTTAGAACTTATTCAAGGATCTATTAACAAAGATAAATGATCACATCTACTACTACTACACGTCTTGGTTGCTTCATTGACGTTGGTCATACTCACTCTTGGCTTCTCGGACTGCGGGTGATAAGGACAACGTCTGGGTTAGCACCAAGAAACTTATTACAGTAGTATAAGATCACTCATACACTCGTTTTATTAATTATTAGGTGTGTCGGCCTCCTTTAATCTTCTTTCGAGCTACTGCAACAAAATGCGTAAGCCGTGAAGCCGAGCTGCATGATACCGCAAAAGTGGGGGAAAAATGCATTTCTGGGCTCGAATTGGTGCAACTAATCGATAGGGTCTCATGAAATATTAAAAACGAGTGGATCGCTTCACGAGTGCTTGATTCAAAAATAACGGTCGAGAACTGCGTAGAATAGTCGGTCATCTGTGGCTCCACCATTTCCATAGGAGGTGAGGAACTCGAATGAACTTGTTTTTCCATAATCTTTTCCATCGTATGGACCGATTTCACTATATTCCAGAACGAATTTGCTGATCACAGCTCTGACCTCTGCCCAGGTCAGATATAGCTTACATCCGACGTTGCAGTCATGTTGCGGCGATTATCTTTGCTGCTGTCCTATTCTAAGCATCGTCATCTCAAACAGAACACTCACCCTCGTCATTCTCGTCTCGTCCTCGTATACGAATATATTTGTTGGCCTTGGAGGGCAAAAGCCCACATAGCGTGGCTTAACGCCTTTCGAAGGCACAACTCTCAAGATCGGCGTGTGGAGATATAAACGCCCTTCAAGATGATGTACCCGGCCACGCGTGGGCCTTCGTCAAGGGTAGCTGTAGATCTCGGTCAGACGGACGGAAGTCACGACGATGGTTGGCCAACGAATGAACCGAACCAGTTGCCCCCTCCTGGGCCCCCACAACCTGTGAATGCTCCAAGGGTGCGGTCATATTGGCGTCGACGATACGAGCTATGGACTCGCAGCGATGACGACGAAACAAGAACCAGGAAGGCGTACGCCCCGGGTACAATTGCGACGCTCCCAATGTCCATGCAGATCGCGTTCCGGCGCAAGATGTTGTCCATCTTTGCGCTTCAATTAATGGTTCTAACTGCTCTTGTGGCCTCATTAACGTACGACTCCACGTTGAGTGAGTGGACGCATAATACCTTCAAGAGAACTGTCGACCTATTGGGGCCTCTTATCGGTTCAATTGCAGCTCTCGGCGCTGTCTATTTCGTGCGCACTCGTTTCCCATTAAACTGGTTCATGGTCGCAGCTTTCAGTGTCGTGCTAAGTCTTTTGGTGGCAGGCGTTCAGACTTGGTTGGATACTCCAGCAGGTTTATTTTGCTGCGGCTTCACCTTTGTGACCGTGTGTGTCATGATCGTGCTTTCGGGTCTATCGTATCGATACCATGGAGACGCAATTCCTTCGGGTCCAAGTGCTGGTCTACAGCCCGACTCGGATGGCGAAGTGGTGCTTCGTTCATCACTGGTTTCTGGCTGTATAGCGTTTGCCGTATCTGGTATCATTTCGGGTATTATTTACGGCATTTTGGGCGGCAGCGATAACTTCGTATCGCTAAGAGCATTGGGATACTCATTGGCGTTGGAATTAGTACTCATTGTCTGGTTCTCCTACGACGCTAGTAGCATGTACAGCATCATGACTCCAGACGAGTACATGAGTGGCGTCGTGTACTTCTACGTGGACCTCATCGTGCTTACGTGCGCCGCCTTCTTCCTTGCCGGCATCATGTTTGTGGCTGCAATGTTTTGCCCCACTGCAAGCTTTGGCTACTGCAATTGCAACGGCTGTCTGTGCTTCAGTCGAGCGCGTCACGAAGAAGAGAACGACGACGCAGGTGTAATCCCGTACGACGTTGATGAAGACGGGACGATTTCCTACGGTGTGGTCGAGACTGCCCGAGACGTAGAACGTGGATAACAACCATCTTTAAGTAACCATACAAAGCGATAATGTCTACAGATCAATGCAAGAAGTACAGAAGATCCCTTCGGTAGTGATCGCGTTGGGAACCCACAATTTATTCCTGTCTAAGGGTATTCCTATTCACGTATGTACCATAAAAATGATTCCGAGTACTTTTGGTTTGGAATAGTGCGGGTGCCAAACTGTACAAGGTGGGGGAACTCGGCAGGCAATTTGTTGGAGTATTACTTGCTGGAATGCTATGCCACCGTCCCTCTTCGCTAGGTGCTGGAAGCACACCGGGCTTTTAGACTACT
>NW_008649079.1:165268-166253 GCF_000247585.1 Phytophthora nicotianae INRA-310
GACAATGTCCCTAAACCGGGATAGTGTCCACCCATCATGTACCATCTTCTCATTTCCCGAAAAGCACTCCACCACGTTCATATTCAAAGTCCAGTAATCCCACAACAACAGCAAAAACCTACAAATAAATAAATATATATATGTTATTAACTAGTATTAAACCAATATTGATCTATTGAGTAAGGATCCACTGAAAATTGCCCATTAAAATATAGCCTCGCCATCGCATAAAGTCCAGAAAGATAAACCAGCGTATTCGGGCAGAATTCCGACTGGCAGTATTTAAAAAGAAAATGTAGCTCGCATGGCAAGTACACTTGTAGTACACATGAAGTACCTTTCGTCTCGTCGGGGTACCGCTTTGAAGTCTTGGATTCAGCACGTAGACCACATGGCATCATTATGCAAACCCACAGAATTCGCTACAGTTAATCGAATGCTTCAGCTGAATCCCGTCTGGTAGATTGTTCAAGTAGGGATCTCGAATGATACATACAACACAATTCTTACAGTATCTCGGACCTTGGTCGTGGCCTGAAGATGTTATTTAGCGTGTAGATTAAGTGGCATAATGACTAACCGGTTTATGATCTTGTGTGCTTAGAAAGAATATCAAGTATTACCATGAGATAAATCATAAAATAGCAGAATACTATTGAAACCTTTCAAAACATGTAAATTGTGTTGATAAAAAAAAACGTCGTGTCGCCGGCCTGAAACGGTTATACAACGTATAGTGGCTGTATTCTGCAACCTCATCGATACACATACCGTCAGACTCAACTTGTATCCGACGCTATCTTATAGCTGACAGCGCTTTTAGCCAATGACATTTCATACATAGGGTTAGGTTTTGCAACTTATATCTGACATATATGACACATTCTTACCCTTCTCGATGACAACCCGTCTCTTTCTCGCGTGGACTACAATGGCACGGAAGATGAGCTCCACAGGTGGTTTGAGACTAAAGCAAACCAAACGT
>NW_008649079.1:168988-169501 GCF_000247585.1 Phytophthora nicotianae INRA-310
CCCGTGTAACCCCGTTACAACCATCTAGCCATCGCCGTTTGAATTCAACAGGATCCACTCAAGAATCCAAGATCTTCGATATCGGACACTGGATTGACAAGACCCCGTTCCACAATTTCTAGATCCGTGACGCTTGGCTCTGATTGGGGTCCACCACGTTCTCTCGTGCTTCATTCCCTGATCCTTGGCCTAGTTGTCCAAGTCCGGGATCGTCAAAGTTCATCCTCTTATACCATCGACTTCGGCTTGTCAGTGCGAGCTCTCGGGTTCGCTGGATCTCTCCGTGTCATGTCTTGATCCACATTATCCAGGCATCAGCGTGAGGTGGCGTCGTCACATCGGACTTCATCACAGCACCCTTCGTCCCAATCCATCGCTCTCTGGCCCAATCTACTCCCACATTTTCCATATCCAGGTCGACAATGTCCCTAAACCGGGATAGTGTCCACCCATCATGTACCATCTTCTCATTTCCCGAAAAGCACTCCACCACGTTCATATTCAAAGTCCAGT
>NW_008649079.1:172436-173433 GCF_000247585.1 Phytophthora nicotianae INRA-310
TTGATACATGTTTTTGAATGAGTGTGTGTATTTGTTGCTATCAAAGTATTCTCAACGGCTCGGTTGAACTCACCCACATCATCAAGAAATGGAGGTCATATTACTTATCATGCTCGTGATAACGCCCTATTGTTTTCTGTGCTTTTCCACAAATTAAGCCGGGATAACCGGTTCGTACAGACTAAATGAATCCGATTTGCAACGTACGTCACACGACGCCGCTCACGTTGAAATCGCAGGCGTAAATGAAGACCCATACACAGTCATGTGAAAATGCAATCGGCCATCAATTTGCGGCTCTATCACTCCGTTATAGCTGCTACTTTCCCATATATACCCGCTTCGCGTTGGGCATAGTGACGACTTACCCGAACATTTCGTGACGGTGGACAACGCAGTATAGCGGTTTGGACCACTTTCATTTTTCGCTCAATACTGGAAGCGGCCAATGCAGGAAAACCATTGAAAAGTGATAGACAAAACCTGGGACTTTGTTTTAGATTTTCAGACAACATTTTTCCCACCAGAAATTATCACGACTGTATATACATGAGCATTCCATCCTTTACACTTTCGTAACAGCATGACTCTATGTAAAGTGAGATCGTCTTGTTCACCCTAACCCAAACCTGAGGCAAGCCAAATCGCAAGTGCATGGCAGAAAGTTTTGGTCGTGTAGCCGCTCTCTCAATAGGGGAAAAAGGCATTGTACCAACAACAACTGACAGAATCTTTAGCAAGCCCGCGCTTAATCGCTTGGAGGCAGCGGAGTCAGGATGTGTTTTGTTTCGATCAAAGAGGCTTTCAACTCTGGCGAACTTGCTAAACATCCCACCTTCTTAAGTGTTATTGCATGTGTTGTTGCCGCTCGTGTTGCATTCCGCACAGCGTTGTGATGCTGTAGCTGATTACAAAGCACAGCAATGAACAGGACGTTACTTTCAAATCTCCTATCGTAGTATTTCACCCAGTGCTCAACCAAATTTGAAGGAAACGA
>NW_008649079.1:175974-177609 GCF_000247585.1 Phytophthora nicotianae INRA-310
CCATGTGTCGTCGCAGCTGGAGCTCTTCCGTACGAACCTACAGGCGTTCGCCATCAAGTACAAGAACAACATCAAGAAGGACCCCGATTTCCGACGCAAATTTCAGGTCATGTGCGCTAAGATCGGCGTTGACCCACTGGCCTCCAAGAAGGGATTCTGGTCTGAGTTGCTTGATGTGGGGGACTTCTATTACGAGTTGGCGGTGCAGATCATCGAGGTTTGTATCATCACGCGCCCCAAGAACGGCGGACTCATCGGCATGAGTGACTTGCTGCGTCTGCTAGAGAAGAAGAGAGGGGTAGCGATGCAGACAGTGACCGACGATGACGTTAAGCGGGCGGTTAAGAAGCTCAGTGTGCTTGGAGAGGGTTTCCAGCTGATCGACATGGAGGAGAGGACGATGGTGAGCGCTGGAAAAGCTACTTGGGACGGGAATTAGGAACTAATGTTGGTGATCTCACTACTGCAGATTGTGACAGTGCCAGTTGTACTAAGTCAGGACCATTCGACGATCTTGGCGCTGGCACAGACGACAGGCGGCATGGTGAACGTCAGCATCTTGGCGCGCGAGCTGCAGTGGGATAAGAAACGCAGCATGCTGGCGTTGAATGTCCTTCTTCGAGAAGGCATGACGTGGCTGGACGAGCAGGTGCTGCAGTTAAATTTTCTTGTATGGTGCTGGCGTCTGATTGTTGATTTGCTGTACTTCACAGACTAGCGAACCTTCGTACTTCTTTCCGAGTATCACGCTGTCGGGTACTTACACGTAGTCGCGTAGTTACATGTACTGAGCAGATAGATAAGTTGAAGTGCATTTTTCTGTTTTATTGTAGCCTACATCGTACTTTAGAGAGTATTCCTTATTCATTAGACGGCATGGGGAAGCCGCGCTTCCTATGCGAGTACTGCAATAAGTCGTTCGAGGACTCGCAGGAGGCTCGACAACGACACAATCGTGGGCGCAACCACAAGGCCAACGTCAAGCTCTGGTACGACAGCTTCGCAGGTATGTACAAGCGCACGTATGTATGTAGTACATGTAGTCCTACTCCACTCAACTCTAAAACTTTTCTTCCAGATCAAGAGCGAAAAGCTGCTGCAGGCAATTCGACTGTACTAGTTCAGGACTCTTCTGCATGGACAGCAGTGAACCCTTCAGCAGTTAACAGCCAGACACAGCCATTCGCTCTACACAACCTGCCACCCTCGATGCATCCAGCTCCACCGGGCGTGTTCTACTACTGTAGATCCGATTGGGGCTAAAAGGTAACAAAACAGAGCTAATAGGGCAAGCATGCCCCGGACTATGGATGATGTTTGCACATTTGCGGCACTGTTAACCAGATACAATCAGGAACGCTTCCTTTTGAGACAACAGTTCATTCTTGGTCGTTGCGAGCACTCGGCTTATCCGCCCTGGATCCACGGGTGCATGGCAATCTGCTCTACTGTCAGACGCCGAGACGGGTCGTCCACGATCAGCATTTTCGACATCAAGTCACGCACATTGGCAGAAACGTGATCCATACCCCACGAGTCTAGCATGTCACTCATGAGGCCCTGGGCGATCATCTGGAATCGAGGGTCCGCATCATCCGGACGCTCGAAGGGAGGAGCACCCGTAACCATGATGAA
>NW_008649079.1:179924-181380 GCF_000247585.1 Phytophthora nicotianae INRA-310
CCCGAGTTCGGTGGATTGAGGTAGCAGTTATAAGCGAAGACCAAAACGGAAGTCGTAAGGTGGAGTACATTCTCAAAAGACTTGGTCAAGAAAGGACAACGATCTGTATAGTTCGCTGCTTCACTCTACTATGCAGATCGTTGTTTTTATGTCGCTGGACGACTTAAGCTGAGTTCGTGACAGTTAATTAACTATTATTAAGCGAGCGATGCCACCAACCACGGATTCGGACACGCGTGACGAACGCCCTCACCAGCGCCCACGCACGAATCCGCGAGGGACGCGATGAGATGTACCCCCGGACTGCTACACCCCTCCCCCGCCGCCTACAGCGGCTGAGCAAGGCGAACAAGGACCCTCAGCTCAAGACCCCACAGCACAAGGCTCATCGACGCAGTCATCTTCCGCGCAGGCTACCTTAACGCCTGAAATGTTGGCGCAGTTATTGCAGCACACCCTGCAAATTACGCAACAACAAGCGACGCAGATCCAACAACAGATTCGGCAAGCTCAAACGCGTCCAAGACCATCTCGCAAGAAGTACGACCCGCCACGCTTCGACGGCAGCGATCAGGATGACCTGGAGCTTGGATTTTCAGCACAGAGCAGTATTACTCCGAGTTGCGTACCGAGATGCACGAGTTTTCCTCCAATTTTTCCGATATGGTCTTTGCCAACCTCGGTACGGACGCACAAGCATGGTATCGTGATGTGAAGATCTCGCTCGGTGCCAGTCCATTTACATGGAGTGTCTTCAAAGAGCGCATCCGTGCTCGATTCCGCGACAAGGACTTCAAGTACAAAACGCTGACGAAGATGTATGAGCTGAAGCCTGGCAAGTCGCAGCAGGAGTACACTTCGCGGTTCTTACATCTCCTCTCACAAGTGGATACAGAACTGCCCGAAGTCGTCAAGCGCTGGCTTTTCCAGCAGAATCTGCGCGCCGACACTAGTGGATACAACTCGCAAAACGTCCCGAGACGCTAGAGAAAGCCATCTAGTTAGCTCAGCGCTATGAGGACGCCAAGCCCGCTAACACGCGGCCTCCTGCAAATGAGCCGGCGAAACAGAACGCCAAAACAAACAACAGCAGTTCCGGCAACAGCAAGTCGATGAAAGACGCCTCTAAGGATAATCCGGTCAAACGATGCAACTACTGCAAGAGGAAAAACCACACAGAGGACGAGTGCCGTACGAAGGCTCGCGACGTCACCGCTGCTGCTGAATCTGGGCCGCCAAAAAACGGCCCAGCTCGGTAGGGTGGCAACCTACCGATCCAACAAGTGCAGGAAGCTCTGGCAGTAAGCCTTCTGCGCCGCCAACATCTGATGAAGTCGCTAGCAACAACTCGAAGCAACTAGCATTTCATTCGGACAAACTATACTGCTACCTGGCCCAGAACGCACGAATTCACGACCGTGTTGCTCAGTGTTTCGTGGACAGTGGGTCATCCTTC
>NW_008649080.1:0-2003 GCF_000247585.1 Phytophthora nicotianae INRA-310
TATTTTTCGTGGTCCAAGCAACAGAAAACAGTTTCTGCTGCTCCATGCAGAAAATTGGCATCACATTGAGGTTGCTGTCCTCATCATTTTCACGCAAACTAAGTTCAAAATGTTTAGAAAAATCAATAAAGAGACAAATAAATAATACATTGACCTACCTAGAGCCGAGTGTATTGAGCACGTAATACGACATTTCATCTGATTCCGCTCCAAAGCGAATGGAGAACGCCAGTAAATGTAGATGCCTTACGATACTCTCCACTTCTTTCTCCACTTCTTTCTCCACTTCGCTCTCCTCTTCAAGCTCAATCTCCTCTGTATCTTCCTTGATTACCTCCACAATCAAGTTTTTCATCTTGCTACGCAGCTTTTCATCCTGTCTTAACTGTGTCTGTGCATCCAATATTGACTGAAAATCCCACTCGTGAGCCACTCGCAGCACTTTTTCCGCTGCTGGGAGTGGTATCGTGGCCTTTACGCGCAGTTTTCGACGACTGGCCCTGCCTTTCATGGTCTCTGAAGCTAATTGAGTAGTCGCCACGGCGTTCAGATCGATCCAATCGCCCTCGCTTTCATGCACGCAATCGTAAATTTGTTGGTGAAGGTGTTGTGGGGCATTGTAGTGCGTCAACTGCGGCAGGTGCAGCGCTAGCCACGCTTCGGAGTGCATGGTGGACGCAATGGCCACCATTGGGCATCAGTCGGTATTCAAACGTATTTCTATTGGACGAAATTTATTTGTCACTGAAAGCATCTGATTCGCAGATAAATATTCTTCGCCTGGATTGGATAATAAGTAAGGCTTTAATCGAATTTAATAGTTGAAGCGACAGAATCAAAAGAGACCAAGATCAGGATGAGCGTTAGTGTGGCCGTAGGTGGTGTTGTCAAGCTTCAAGCTCTATTTCGAGGCAACAGGAGTCGTCGAATTCATGTGGAGCGCGCTCGGAACAATTTGCGTGAGATTTTATGTAATTCTCGTGGCTATACGGCCAAAAAAGGTCGTTATTCAACTTGTCTGACACATTTTCAACATTTTTTTTTTTTTGCATTGCTATAGCGTGGTCTCCGTTCGTACCAGCAAAGTTGGAGGCTGTCTACGCAATACTGGAAGTGGCGAATCTGCAACCTGGCGAGATATTGGTAGATATTGGCAGCGGTGATGGTCGCGTGGTCATCGAAGCTGCAGTCCAATGTCCAGAGCTCAAGAGAGCTCGAGGTGTGGAGCTGGACGAGGCTCTCGTAGGGCTTTCAAGACGCCGCATCATAGAGAGGGCAGAGCAGGAAGAGATTCAAGGTATCGAACGCCCAGAGCAAGAGTTTAGCCGAGAGAAGAAGGTCGATGGAGCTACAGCATTAAGGGGGCGAGTGGAAATCGTTCATGCCGACTTCATGGAGGTTGATATGAAGGATGCAGACGTCGTGGTGCTGTTCTTTTTGCCACATAAGGAGATATCAAGAACCCTACACGAAAAGCTACGTCCCGGGGTGCGTGTGGTCACGTACGTGTTCCAAATTCCTCAATGGAAACCAGAAAAAGTGGTTTCAACTGTCCCGTTCATGACAGCCAAAGGAACCTCCTCGATCTATCTGTATCTAGTGCCAAACACTCCACAGGTCCAACTTTAATTGGTCATTTAGCCAAGATAAGAGCATGCAACGGCATTGTGCTAGATATAGCACAACTATTTTAGAACTTGGATTCGACATTTGTTTCTTGTCTGCATTGATCGAGTCTCAGTGTAATAAAGAGCTCATTTAAAGTTTACAATACAGAAACACACGATGGACGTCGGATACGGCATCTGCGGCCACAAGAACTCGTTCTCCACTGGTGTGAAGCTCGGCAACTATGTAGAAGACCGGATCGGAGCAGAGTTGGCTCGGAACAGCTCGTCAAAGCCGATTAACAAGCACTCGGAGTACTCAGCGAGCTTCATTCAACCCCGAGAAATGACAGACAAATGTTCCCACGCACCAGCTGAGAATCTAGTGGAGCGGAA
>NW_008649080.1:4528-6204 GCF_000247585.1 Phytophthora nicotianae INRA-310
TATTTGTTTTAACAGTCAAATTTTTGACATTTGTCGATTTTATTTTTCAGGTAACAAGTTATTAGTAAGCAGATAAATACATTAATAGAGGTTTTCCGCGGTCTGATAGTTAGGCTAGAATCCACCAGCTCATCTCCTCCTCGGATTTTTGAAAATTTGACACCCGAAAAAGAAAACAATAGCAAGTTGATCGCAATCATCCCCCAACTCTTCACAGCTTTGTTGGAAAGGTGTTGTAGAGGAAGTAGGCGCCGAAGAGGACGAAGTGAAGAAGGGGAAGTGAGACCGAGAAGGAAAGTCGAAAAGTGATTGATGTAGGGCTTAGCTTAAAAACCAAAAACAGAAACTTGGTGCAATCGTCATGAACCTGCACTCCCTTACATGTACCCAAGACGACACTCTTGGAAGCCCCACGTTGCTGCTCATTGGATCTCCTTTGATGGCCCGAGGCTGATGCGTGACCAGTGTGAACTTCAACATTCTTGTACAACCCGACATTTGTCGCCTTGTGTTGCCTTAGAAGTCACTGTAGACAACAGTGTAATCAGCTCTGGGAATGTTCGTCGCTTATTGCTGCGAACCCAACACTCCCATTCGACGAACACCAAGATCGCTGCGAAAACGCTCAAACTACGTTCTTGCCGAGTGGCTTCGTGAAATGGTCCGCCACCATTTCGCTGGTATGACGGTAGCATACCCGTACGTCTCCACCCGCCACTTTTTCTCTTAACCAATGGTACTTCGTGTCAATATGACGGGACCGCTGAGTCACGCCTTTGTGGTGAAGTGACAGTTGGCTTCTGGGAACAAGGGACTGATTGCTGGAATGTGGCCCGATCCAGTTCTGAGACTCGTGGTCGACGGCGGCGCATCAGTGATTACGTCATCATACGTATTCATCGGAGTGGATCGACATGGTGCAATCATTTGGTCACGCGATGTATCCCAAGGATCCGATCTACTGTTGACACATCAACTGATTTCTACCCATGGTAAGTACCACGCGACCCGGCTACAGAGGGGATAGAAAGGGCAGCTACAGGATGGGCAGAAGGTATTGGACCGTTAGAACTTAAAGGAATACTACTCTGTCCGGAAAAAGTTGCACGGATCGGCTTTACACCACCCAATTACTTGATTTCATTATATATTCAAATCCCTACGGTAGAGACAGGACCTCAGAAGCCGTAATCGAGCATCGGATGCTGAGGGGAAGTCTTCCCTCCTTCGCCAGGTGAACTTTCCCCATGTTGTGAACAGGTTTAAAGTCGTTCTCACCTTTCTCCTCGATGCACTTATTCATTGTCGTTTGCAATCTTAGAAATGCGGCATTGATAGTAGGCGGTGGTAGCTCCCAATATGCAACTTTGACGACTGCAATGAGCTCGTCAAAGTCTCGAGTTAGATGCTGTTCCTGCCTCGACTAGATTGCAGTAAACAGCCCCAGATCAAGCACATTCAGATCGGGGCTGTTTGGTGGCTGAAAAACGAGACCAATTGACCGTTTGCCTTGTGCTACAGCTTTTAGAAATCTAGGGTCATCAGTAGCAATGTGAGGGTAAGCGTTGTCCTGCTGGATGACAATTTTTGCGCTCTCATCCATCGCCCAGGGCCTACGCTCGGCAATTGCGGGGAGAAGCTTGTGGTGAAGCAGATTCAGAATATTCCGAGACTGG
>NW_008649080.1:23980-25746 GCF_000247585.1 Phytophthora nicotianae INRA-310
AGCGATAGCTGCGATCCAAACGAAGACGACGAGTTTTATTTCGTGTCAGACCGAGGCGACTCTGTTGGAGACTATACGTTCAAGAAGGGCCGGGTACTGCGATCCATGGCGCTGGGCCAATACAAGGACGAAGAAGAGTTCACGCACGTAAACAACTGCCCGAGTGACACAGAGAACGCTGTATTGAACGAGACGAGCATCTCCGTGACCTGGGGCGGTGACGATCGGCCAAACAGTCTGATGTCGAATTGGACCGACGCACTTCCGTGTTAACTAGCGACTGCTCATTCACTACACCGCGGCCCAAGGGTTTCCGGCATATAACATCAGGTAAATTGACAACTTTTCGTGGCGATCATCGGGGGCTGTCCTAGGACTAGTGAGTGCTAGGATAACTATTACAGTAACACACGTCATTTATTCATGTACGCCCACGTCCTAGTTGGAATTGGACGTATTTCTTGAGGAAGGATTCTTAAGGAAACTATGCCTTCAACTACGCTGCGATCGCCCCTCCCCCCGCATCTCGTACTGAAGTATGCGTTTGTTCTGGATTCAAAAGTGACTCAATCGATGTATTTCCGACGAGAATGGGCAGTTTCACTGTCATTTCGAGCGCGTAGTTAGAAATATATGCGTGCACTCTTCTTGTGATGATAGGTTCCAGCTGAATTGCATTTCAAAACTATTAAAATTAAATTGCTATACTCGTGTTCACTGTGCTACAGTGTAACTACACCTCATTGGGGTTCTTACTCATCTTGGTGAAATCGCTGTGGGAATTCTACTGCTCGCCGATACCATCAAGCATTTAAACAGGATTTACTCCATGGGCATGAGAGGTACCTGTGCCACACAAGGAGGGTTTCTTCGGTTATCTCCATCCAACGATGTCATCACTTCAGAATACAATGAAATTTTGGAAGTGTTCTGATTACCACTTATCGCCACCCAACAATGTCACGAGTTGACCACAAAACAACAAGGTTTTGGGAGTATTCCAATTATTATAGATGGCAACAATTCGATGTTATTTTGATTTTCGCAGCGTGAAGCTTTGCCTCAAACATTGAGCCAATCCGTATTCTACTCTGGGCGTCTCCATCTTCGCCTGGATGACCTTCGAATCACCAGAGTCCGAGTTCGTGAAGACTTAGCACTTCCGATTTTGCGCCCATTGCAGCAGAATGGATGTTGTGCTGACTGTCAGTATTCCCTCCACGAACGGCCTCAACGTCGCGTTTCCTTCCACCTGGAAATGTTTGACATTCCACAATTGTGATTACTGGAAACCGGCGACTGCTGTTTATTGGTCAAACCTTCCTTACTACACATTCGCCGCCTTCTATGAGACGACAACATGCTACGCTGGGGGCGAAAGTGTTTACTACTCAGCGCCACTGGTACCGACGGGGAGTCATGCTTTTCTACCACCAATGCCAATCCGGTCCATGATGATTGGGGTCAATCGCAACTACACCCGTCGACCTTCAGTTATCTACTACAATGGTTGTCGTCTTGACGATTACAGGGGCGATATTGAGAATATAATTCGTGGTGAGGTTATCGATGATGAAACAATGGAGACGGCAGCTAACTCATCGGATCAACGCAGTGGTGACGGTGCGTCAGCTGACTGGGGCCTGTCGCCCAACTGGACTGCTCCGCTTCCGGAATGAACGACAATTTCGAAGTAAAGCACACATATACCAGTAGTTTTTTCAGGTTCCTAGTCGTATCTGTTAGCAGCTTTAACTTTTTTTTTT
>NW_008649080.1:28216-30339 GCF_000247585.1 Phytophthora nicotianae INRA-310
GAAACGAAAACTGATCACTATTTTGCTGAAATGTGTGCTCCTTGTATGTCTCGATGCTGGCGATTGCACAAGTGGGGAATGCAGGTGTTATCTTGAGTTAAATAGTATTTGCGCTGGCTCAATGGTACGTTACATCACTCGCTCGAATGTCATATACTTCAAAGTAATTCTAATTTATTTTTTTAGAATTTGAACTGTACTATGAACGAAAACAATAAAATGCGTTTTCAATAAAACTCGAGTCTATTTATCCGTCAGCACATTTAGAATGCGCTTTGCAACTAGGTCGCTTGCTCGAATAGGTTTCAGTTTATTCTCCGTCGTCTCTTGCCATTTTGTCAAAGTGCTGAGTGCCCTTGTCAGTTGTAGTGCATCCTTTTCTTTAGTTTTCTGATGCAGTAATACTCTATTTCACAGGTACAAACGTACAAGTATTAGCTATGAGATAGACTAAAGCAAAAACCAATCCACTCACCTCAACGTCTCAGCAATCTTCGGAGCAGCGCAATCACTGAAAAGCAATTCTGGAATGAGTGGTCTTCCAAGCAAGATGTTGGGAATCGAGACAAATCGGACGGCAGCTAGTCGCTTAGCAATCCACTCGGTCAACCGGTTGGCACGGTAGATAACGACAGTCGGGAGATTCGCTAGAGTTGTTTCGAGCACGATCGTTCCGGACACGGCCACCGCTGCATCGGAGCTCTGTAAATCGACAGGGGTAAGTGCAATTAGCTTCAGAAATGTGTATAATGATGCACAGTCCGATCCACTCGTCACCTGGAAAAGCCGAAATCGTTCTTCTGTTGCAAGGTCAGTTAAAACACGCCACTTCACCTCAGGAGCAGCTGTATTAATATGATTTTTGACCTGCTGCTCCACAGCAGAAATAGTGGGAAACACGACGAAGATCTAGACAGTCAAGTAGGTAAGTAAGAGGTTACGTTGCTACTGTACACTTACAAAAACCTCACCTGTTGCTGCTGACTCTTTGCTTCCTTAAATTTCGCAATGGCCTCGAGTACGAGTTGCAAGGATTTCTTCACTTCGTTCACCCGACTGTAAAAAAAAAAACAACATGAGCAGCACGTTACGAGTAATTACTCCTAACTGTAATGACGGAAGGGCATACAGGCTAATTTACCTTCCAACAAGCGCACAGATCACGAACGCATCTTTAGAAATCCCAAAGTTTTCTCTGACACGGGTTCTAGCACTTGGCTCACGCCCAATTGCCGCTAAATCTTGAAGCAGTCGCCCACGCGCCAACAAATTGCTCCTTTCATACTTTGAAAAACTAAGTAACCCATCCGCTCCTGTTTCAATATCACTGTCGAGAGTACAGTCCAACGATTTAGTTGCACCGCTCTCGTAGACCCCATTAATTTCCAGAAAGTCTTCGACCGCTGGGTGCCCCACAAAATGACACCAGGTTCGACCTTTATTGTCCGGACTCTGTATCTCCTCCCCCGCGTTAAAAATGTCTTCCTCGAAGGGTAAGATCGTGAACATGGCATCTAGAAGCTGCTTCAACTCGGTAAAATCCCGCTTGCCTCGGTGCTTGTAAGCCCAAACGGACGGCGCAACGTAGTGAACCTTCTTTATGCGTTTGCCACCGCTCTTCTGCTCACTCGCTTGCAGTGCCTTCAACACTCGAAAAGTGAATCCTTTTGAGTCAATTGTAAGGATCAACTCGGGTTGGTAATTCTCGATATCACGCAGCGTATCGTGAATCCGTCGCTGCGTCAGTTACATCAATCTTAGTGCTTTACATTTCCCCGTACAACCTCCATGATGACTAACCTGGAACCGCCAAATGTGCGGCACCACTTCTAGTAGTCCCATAACCGACAGCTCTTGCATCGGGAAGAGCGATTCAAATGCACCAGCTTTAGACATCAGTGGTCTACATTATCCACAGCACAGTATCGCTACAGTTAGCGACGCCATAAAAATAAAAAATACTTTTAGCGTATCGTACCCTCCGATTCCTCGGATTTCAAGACTTCGAGGCGGTTGATGTCTCTGTAACGCACGAATAACTTTGGCGCCGATAGCATCACCCGATGCTTCTCCAGCGACCACATAGAGCCTAACAGGTGCAAGATTGCTACCAGTTGAGAAGC
>NW_008649080.1:30789-34330 GCF_000247585.1 Phytophthora nicotianae INRA-310
ATGTTATAACATTACCAAATTGACTCTACCGGTCGCGACGCTGTCAGACGCCATGATGACCTCCATCAAAGCTGACGCGAAGGCCTATTTGCAAAGGAGTTGACGCTTTCGTGGGAGCCCTGACATTGCTGCCCTCGCAAAAAATAAATGCTTATCATTCTGCAGGCGCACATCGCCGGATGCTGCTCTATTGACTCTCGACAAACGCTCGTTGCATCTCCTGTCTCTACCTCGTCTCTATGCGTGAACGTCGCTCGCATCCAATTCGAGGAACGTCCACACCTCGAAACATTATCCTTCGCACCTACTCCTTGAGCTCAGCCTTCTTCTCGTTAATGACCTTGAGCACAACGGGGTTTGTCACCTGCTTCACCTCCTCCAGGAACACAGCACGGCGTGAGCTCAGCTCCTTCTTGGTCTCCGCTGACAGGTTCTCCAGCTTCTGCGCCTTCAGCAGAGCCTGCAAACACAGCAAGAACTTCTTCTTACGCAGCGCAATATCGAACGCAGCAAGGTGCGTCTTCACGTCCTCCGAGGCATAACGTTGTAGAATCGACACGAAGCGCCAGGCCTCTTCAAGAGCAGGCTTCGCAGCGAGCTTCTCGCCGAACGGATCGTCGTCCTTGGGGCGCGTAGGGCCCGGGTTTGCCTTGGCCTTGCCATTCTTGGTGGCCTCACGCTCCTTGTCCTCGACCTCCTTGTGCAGCTTCGCATTGAGCTCTTCCTCCTCTTTCCTTTTGAACTCCGCCTTACGCGCCTTGGCCAATGCACGCTTCGCCTTCTTCTTCTCAGCAGCCGACATGTTGGCGTTGGCTGCAGCGATCTTGGCCTCCTCCTCGACCTTCTCTGCTTCCTTCTCCGCCAGAGCAACGTAACTAGCGATGGCGCCATGGGCAGCCTCCACGAAGAACGGGCGGCCGTAGATCTCGTCACACAGACGCAGCATCTGAATGTACGCACGCAGCGTCATCTTGCGGATGCAGTACGTGTGGAAGTCGAACTGGTCCTCCACGAAGTCGTTGAAGTGTTTCTCCACGGCGAAGAAGCGCTTCAGGGCCAGGCCGTACTTCTTCTGACGCAGTTGGCTCTTGCCACACTCGATCTCGTACCACATGCACTGCATATCGTACAAATTCTGCTGCGGGTCACCTTCATGACGAGTGAAGAGCGCAATGGTAGCGTCGGCCTCCTCCACGCGGTCCGCATGCAGCAGATACTCTGTCGCCTTGTTGTTGATGTATCGGTCAGCCAGATCAAGCTTGCGGCCTTCAACCATCACGTCAGCGGCCTTGTTGAGGTCGCCCATGTGCTTCAGAATACGTGCCTTGCGCTGGAAAAAGTCCAACAGGGTCGGCTCCTGCTTGATGCACTTCTCAATGTACTCGATAGCCTTCGTGTGGTTGCCCAGGCGGTCGAAGTGCTGCGCTGCGAGGTAGTTGGTCCATAGCAGCACCTGTTCAGTGTCGTTGGCAGCCATCGAGTTATCTCCCATGTCCAGCGGCTTCTTGGCCTCCAACGTCTTCAAGTATCTGAGAATCAGCTCCTCCAGCGTCTTCACCTTGTCCTTGTCAGCGTACAAAGGCTTCAGATCCGATCCAAGCGACGGCACGTTCTTGTTCAGCTGTCTCTTGAGATATACATCCGCGTACGTCTTAAACTCCACACCACGAGTAAAGTCCAGTGGGAAGCGCAGGGAGATCAGCGACGTTGCGCCAATCGTCGTCTTCTTCTCAGCATAGAAATCCACAAGGGCCTTCTCAATTTCAGCTCCGTTCTTTTCCTTGGTGAAGTCAATCGTCTCGGACGGCAACGGCGCCTTCTTCGGACCAGACTTGGCTACAAACAGGTCCTTGCGCTTGAGAATGGCACACTGCACGCCACGCTGGAACTCTTCGTTGTCAAAGTTGATCTCTAGCAGCTCCTCAAACACCTCATGTGCCTCGTCATAGCGCTCCAGCTGCAACAAGAACTGTCCCTTCTTCTGGCGCCACGCCAAGGTGTCCGTGATCTGGCTCTTGTTCTCTTCCAGGTGAGCCAGAGCCTTCTCAGCGTCGCCGGATTCTTCAATCAACTGGTTCTGGTACAAGTAGATCTCGCTGTCCTCGTAATTGGACACACGTTCGCCCTCCAATGTACTGAAGTATTTCTCAATAATGTCAATAGCCATTTGGTAGTTACCCACGAGGTGGTGCGCGATGGCAAAGCCGATCCAGTTGTTCCGGTTGTTGGGCTTGAGCGTGAGCATGGTGCGACGCGTCTCGGCGAAGCCCTTGAGGTCACGCATCTGCACCTGCAGGAGGTACAGGTCCCGCAGGATCTGCAGGTTCTCGGGATCGATGCGGATGGCGTTACGGTAGCACTTGATGGCCTCGTTGTAGTTGCGGTCGGAGCGGTACAGCAGACCGAAGACGTGCCAGCACACGTGCGAACGAAGGTCGTGGCGAAGGCCGCTCTTGACGAAGTCGTAGGCCTCTTCCTTGCGGCCCATACAGTTGAGCGTCAAGCCTTTCATGGCCAGCGTCTCGCCGTGCTCTGGGTGCTTCTTCAGGATGGCATCAGCAGCCTTTAGACCTTTCTTGTACTGCTTGATTTCGTAGCATTTCTATAATGTGTCGGAGACAACAGTATTAGTGGCAATGACAGTATGTTGAATTGAAGAGCTTGTAGACGGCATTAAAGCACGCAACAAGCATGGAGAGATAGCATATCGAAGGGAATAAGATGGGGAAGCATATACGTACCACAATGGAGCGGAAGAGCGCGCTTTCCTTCACGGGCAACTGCTTGCTGGCGACCGCCATCGCCTCCAGTCAACTCTACGTCGATGATTGGGATTTCGATGAGCGGGGTGGGTACCGTGGATCTAAACAGCATTTGAGCCAATGATAGAGGCGAAAAAGAAACTAGTTGATATAATTCGTTAAAAGCTTAGAATTGTTTTTCAGCCAATTAGTGCACTGTACCTTCGCGTACTTTCGAACGACCTTCATATCAGACCGATCTTTTCTCGAACATGCCGTCGACATTGTCGAGTCAATGACTGGGTCTGGGCAGGCTCCACATTGCGGTGGTGCGTGCTTCGACTAAACCAGCAGTGAAGATACCAACATTCCTTTTCACAAGAGCAGAGTAGTGTATTCTTCGCAATGTAAAAGATGAATTATCCGATCACGGAAAATACAACGACCTCATGCGGGTTGCAGGCCGCTCTAGCAGCGAAAAGACTTGACAGCCTCCGTAAAAGCTGCTAATACATGACTGCCGCTAAAGCAGGAAGCATGACCGCACGTTACTACTAGTAGGCAAAGAGCTGTCGCGTCGATATCCATTGGATACTGTTCCCAGTCCCATGCCTCGCAAGGCGCCGTTTACTGGGACTTCTCCTCAATCTTGGCCGCCAGCTTCTTGGCCGCATCCTCGCCGCGCTGGAGAGCCGAGTCGATCGTGCCGACGTGCGGGGCCACGTAAGGCTTAATCAGCGAGTTGTAGATCAGGTTAGAGCCCTGTAAAAGAGAAAGATACGACCGTTAGAATGTGTCCA
>NW_008649080.1:35500-61893 GCF_000247585.1 Phytophthora nicotianae INRA-310
GCAAACCAGCAAGTTCGACGGTTCCCGCCTCCACCTCCGGGTACTCCATCAACATTCCTCGAAAATGAGGACAACGCGCCTCCGGCATATGGCAATGGCATGCTCGACTCGGTCTACGAAGGTAGTGAAGATATACTGGAAGAGAGTGAGGAGGAGGTACGAGCTGGCGTCTCTATCCACATGGGCAGCAGCATGGACGACGAAGACTGGACCAATGGGGACGACGGACAGCTCGGACAGGACATGTACAGATTTGTACAGCCAAGAAGGCTCTCCTCATGGGTACAGGACGACGCGGTCTTTGCCTGTTTCAAGTGCCACACGGTCTTCTCGCTGCTGATCCGCAAACATCATTGTCGTGCATGCGGACGCATCTTCTGCTCGGCGTGTTCGAGCCAACGTGTGGTGATTCCAGGAGACTACGAGGCGACACCTGTGGCTCCAGCATACAACTCATTGACAACGAATGCTAGTGATCTGATTGGCAACATTAGCTGGTACTTGACGTCCTACTCGAGTCCCAACGCGGCTTCAGGAGTGGATATGAATGGCAGCATGTCGATTCGACACTCGCAGTCGTTTGTGGACTCTGGAACGTTGACACCAGAGGAACAACAGGAAAAGTTCCTGAAGGACGTACAGAGGCTGCAGGAAAACAGCGTGATCAGCAAGTTTACGCCCAATAGATCGAGATCGGGAAGCGCTTCAAGTACTGGAACTACAGCTTCAAGCTCACACAGATCTATGCATGTCCCCGATGGCAGCGTCATGCAGCGTGTTTGTGACGACTGTGCGTGTGCACTACAACAGCGAAGACACCACTACAACACAGTCAAGGTGTTTGAGCTGTGCGAGTTTAACCTTCAAGAGCTGCGAACGCTGGGGCAAGTGTGTCGAAAGTGGCATCGCGCGACGATCATGTGTCTTTCCATGTTCCGCCAGATCCAGTATTATCTGCCCACACATCGCTTGTCGGAGAGAGAGAAGAAGATGCTGATTATCAATCGGAAGTTCCTTGGTGGACATACCAAGTGGCTCTTGCAGCTTGTTAAAGCAGTAGATTTCTCGGAGGAGAATGAACTGGAGCATCTCGTCACTAATATGACAGAGAGTGAAGTTGAAGGTCCTGCATCGGCTCGAAGAAGACATGAACGGAACTCGAAGCTGATAGATGAAGTGCTGGAGTTACTGCAGCAGGAACGCAAGCATAAATGCATGCTGACGATGTGCTCGCGTCTCTGTAAGCCTCAAATTGGCAGTGTCGACGCTCTGGAGATCTTAGCGGACGAAACTATTCACAACCATCGACTGCGTGCGATGGCGGTGGATGCTCTGCTCAAGACTGCGACAGAGAACGAGTGGTGGAGCTATCTACAGGTGCTGCTACACAGTCTCAGCGTTGAAACAAACGCCGCGGGAAGCAAACTAGGCCAATCACTGCTTCGTCAAGCTCAGTGTGACATTCGCTTCTGCTACGATTTGTATTGGGGACTTACAGTCATGGCGGAGGACCCGAGTTGTCGACGTAAGTTCGACGGCATGAAGCAGCGGCTACTGCTGACTCTGGCGCAGTTCAAGGACAAGTCGTCGAATGGGAGTCTAGTGGAGTCCCGAAAGTTTGCCAGTGATGACATTGCAGAACAACTGCTACGAGGGCAGGAGCTAGTGGACTTAATGTGGAAGATCCCGCCGCGTATTCCTGTCGATGATGTCCGTCGAATTCTGGAAGCGTCGATCAAGAAGTCGTCGCTTGGTTCATCAACTGATGAAAGGAAAGCAGGAGACCAGACACCGGCTAACGATGAACAGGAATGGCGGCTTCTGCGACTTCCCGTGGACCCGCAGGTCAAGGTCAGTGGGATTAATTACCAGAAGATTGAAGTGAAGCGAAGCGCGGAGGCACCCATGATCATCACGTGCACGGGCGTCGATCGCGACGAAGAAGCTGAAGACACTGCAGATGCCAGTACAGAGTCACAACGAAACACGTGGAGTCGTCGCACTCAAAAGCTGCCGCACTATCGACTCATGTACAAGCGAGACGATCTGCGGAAGGACTCGATCGTGCAGAACATCATCAACGTCATGTATCTGATACTGAAGCAAGAGACCCGACTAGATATCCCGTTGGTGACGTACCGTGTGCTCCCGACGAGCAGCTTTGACGGGCTTATCGAGATCGTGGAGAACGCACACACATTGTATTCCATCATTCGTGACCACAGCACGATCATGAACTTCTTGCATCACTACAATGGCCATCGTACGCTAAGCGACATCTCTTCGTCATTTCGTGAGAGTCTGGCGGCGTATACTGTGATTACCTTCCTATTGGGCGTAGGAGATCGACACGCAGACAATGTGATGCTGACGAAGGATGGCATTCTGTTCCATATCGACTACGGCTTTATTTTGGGCAAAGATCCCAAGCCTTTGCAGCCTCCGATGCGTCTGGATCATTACATGATTGAAGCTCTTGGAGGCACACAGACGCCACAATTTGAGCAGTTTAAACAGCTCTGCGTCATCGCGTTTAACTGTTTGAGACGACATGTGAGTCTGTTCATGATTATGTTGACGCTGGTGGTCAAGGCCTTGCCGGAGATCACGGATTTCGGCGTGAATTACACTCAGAGCGACCTCGAAGCGTTTGTTATCGAACGTTTCCTGCCTGGTCAGTCAGATGACGAGGCTGCTACAGCGTTGATGCTGCGGATGGAAGGCAAACTGAATGAACGGATTGGTATGAAGCTCAGCGATTTCGTCCACGCACATTCGAACGAGAAGACGGTGTCGAAAGGCATGACGTCGGTGGGGTCATCCGTCAAGATTGGCGTGGAGGCTGTCGAAGCTACTGTTTCTACCGTAGCGAGCTCACTGACCAGCGGAGCCTCGTCCATCTACAAGTACATGTGGGGTGGCCCGGAGAGGTAAGACGCCAGCTTGTATATTCAGGCGTACAGAGGAGTGTGGAGGCGGAGGCTGTGTGCGGAGGAAAAGTGTACGCATTTTGCTTTGGATGTGAGTGGTGTGAACAGCTAATACATATATTTTATAAGGTTTTGACTGGGGTTTTCGTACAATGATGGTTCGTGTACACTAGAGACAAAGTAAAGCGCTCATCATAGAAAAAAAATAACTAGAAACGGAGAAGAAGGAGATGGAAACCTCGCGCTACTCCACACAAACGGCATGTTCTACATGTGTGAAAGTGCACAGCTCACGAACTGGTCTCGTCTTCGAGTTGGAAGAGCAGTGACGGAACCTTATCTATGAACTGACTCCCAACTCTACCAAAAGCCTCAGTCTCTGAGTAAAGCGTAGGAAGACAAGACCGGCGCAGGTTTAGCGGTCTCGACGTTGGTGAAATCAATAAACATTATATCTCGGTGTTAGGTCAGCTGACAAGTTATCACGAGACTAGCAGCGATAGGAGGCTGCACGATGAGCCGATATTCATTTCTGTGAGTGACCCACTGCTTGATGGAACACTCATGTTCACATTGCTCAGCGCTTCCAAGAACTGACCGTGCGTCGTGACGTACGGGTTGTTCCCCACAATGTAGAACTGCGTGCTGCCAGCCAAAGCCGACAGCACCATGGAAGAAATAGAGACTTCTTCAGCATCTATCGTGATGACGAAGGACTGTTCACTGACGCCACGAGGAATGCCCAACTCAGGCTTTTGCGAAAGCGCGTAGCCCAAATACTGCTGACCGTAGTACAGACTCATGTTGAGCACACCGATGCCATCCAGTCCTACTCGAGCCGTGTTATCCAGTGTCACGTTAATGTTGACCAGATACTCTGACGATGTGCACGTGGTGAGCTCCATATTCTCGATCACGGGCTCCGGATCAGTGAAGCCTGTGAAGCCCTCGAGAGGCAGGTCACGGTTGAAGTCATCGACGTCGAAAGACATACCCAATGCGTGAATATCTAGCGAAGCAGAGGCTTTTAGTATGATTTCAGCTTCGTTCATAAGAGCGACGGACATGGCGTTGAACGCGTTGAGGTCCGTAAGGGGCATGTCGGTGACGATAGTGATGTTGTAGTCCTGTAATCCAGTCTTGATATCAAGTCCAGGGAATGGCAGTGTCGCGAATACAGCACCACCGAAGAGTAACGAGACCGTTGTATTATCTGTGGTGGCGGCAATGCCCACGTCGTGCTGGATGTTCAAATTAATATCAACGTTGAGGGTCCTGTTGTCCGGGATCTTCACGATGTCCATGTAGTTGAGGTTCATCTGCACGCTCTTGGCATAGTGTCGGATCACGGCCGGGATAATGGCGAACCACGTAATGAGAAGTAGAACGACCAGCAACAACAGGATCAGTCCGAGGATGACGAGAATCCTTTGCTTTTTGGTCATGTGCCACCACAGAAACTTTTTGAGTGGTTTGTCGTCCGGTCCCAGAAGAACATCGTGACTTTCGCTCTCTTTCATTTCCTTGACACCAATGCTGTCGTTAAGTATCACGGACGACGGATCACGGTACGGTGTCTGAGCATTGGGCGACGTGGCCTCCATGATCTTGAGGTCCTTCTCGTTGTAGTTTGGATTCTCTGCAAATATCAAAATGAAAGAGCAATTTTGTTCACCACTTATGAGAAATTTTTCTCTTCTGAAACGACATTTAACGTCCACATGATGTACGTCAAACACCAATTTGTTTTTTTTGTTTTTAAGATTAAGATGAATGTAATCTACCAGGATTACAGGATTATAAATGTGAAGTATTTATATTTTTTTTTAATACCGATCTAAGAATTTGCACAAGCTCAAATATCTCCAACCGAGACCTCGTCGCTCTCGAGTGGTCCAAACCAATTGAGCGATAGATTACCGTCCTGAGAGCTCCCCCAACTTGACGAATACAGCCACGCCGTGCTATTGTTGTCTTCCGAAGCATTCGAAACCAACGCACTCTCACCACGACACTCGCTAATGATCCCTTTCACAGGGTAGTGTGTGTATTTGGCCAATATGAACGACCGCGCGATCGCTTTGTCACCTTTCACGATCTCATTCCCGAATGTCTTCCCAACATCGCCAGTGAATACTGGGTCTCCAGCGCAGTCCTCCTCCGCGAAGAAGACAATACTCTGACCAGACGGCACATGAGCGTACAGCAGCTTGCTCGCTTCCCCCCATCCACTGCAGTGCGAGAACGTCACGCACGTTCGACTCGGGGCATCGTACTTCAGCTTTACCCCCGACACCGTTAGAATCCCTGCTCGCGCAGACACCATTTCCCTCTGACGATAAAGACAAAATGGCTTTAGCCTCACATCGAGAACTCACATTGGCACCTGAATCAATATAAAGATGACAATCCGCAAAATTTATTATTCTGCCTAGTACTTGACTATTCACGCAGTCTATTCCTTGGAGTAGCTGGCTATGTTGGAGGCCTCGAACGACGTCTCCCAGTTCTGCCCGTCGAAGGTGTTGGTGACGACGCTCGTGATCGTAGCCGGATCCACGCAAGCGACAGTGATCGCGTATCCGTCTGGGTTGCTGCGCGGGATGTAGAAGGCCTGTACGCCACACTTTTTGCAGAATAGGTGCTTGGCCTGGTGAGTTTTGAACGTGTATTGCGTCAGCATATCCTCGCCCTGTAGCAGGCGGAAACGGGATTTGGGAACGATAGCGTGGGCGTTCTGCTTCATGGTGCAGATGGAACAGTTGCATTTCGTCTGCACCAAGTCGCTCGGCGCATCGAAATCGAACTGCACCGCCTTGCAATGGCAAGAACCGTGGTGTACGACGAATGGTGAGCTTGTCGACATGGTCACTATGACGCGATGGAGGTAGATTCAAGACTGACTTGGAGTTTTGACTTCGTTTTCTGGTGATTGAGACTGTCCATCGGCGGAATGGTGAGTGAAGGTTGTTTGATTGGCAGAAACACATTATAGCCAATGAAAAGTGAATATAGTCGGAATCTCGTGGAAGTTGAAGTGAAGAGCAGAAGGCTAGGAAGAGGCTAAGCGTTTTCGGTTCTGGAGCGACTACATTCGTTGGAGACGCGTGAAGTGTACTGATGTATCCCGCTGGGCAGGTTGCACCTTGCAGGTAGTTATTGTTGGGATTCATAGTTTGGTTTGCTAGTTTTCCATTCTTTTGATAGTTTCGCGACAGGAAATTTCCGCTTTCCTGACGATCAAAGCTATGTTCAGCGTCAAGTAGCCGCTGGAGATCAAGCGACAAGGTCAGTGGTGTCTCTGATAACCGCGATGCGAGGTACGGCTGCAAACAGGAAGTTGCGTTACGTGGTTTTATAATGAACGACCAAGAGAACAAAAGTGTGTGCTACAGCTGATGATTTTGTGGTGCTCGCATCGAGTGTATCACTCTGAGTACTGCGAGACATCTCCATTTGTAAAGCAAACCACATCCAGTGTTAGGGGGATGTTTTTAATCAGGTAAATAGGTTGTAATTTCCAGTATGCCAATTCATTCGTTCTCTCACTTCCTTACTCAGCGTAAATCCGTGCTCCCTAGTATGTATGTCGAAGCTTCTTGGCGATGATTAAGCTGTCAGCATTATCACAACAGCTTAAGCGTGTTTAATTCACTTCCCAACAACGTGCAATATAAGTTCGACAACTAAAATTACACGTTATTTGAAAGTCCCAACTTGGAAACGACTTTGGCAATCCTGCAGGTATAAAAGACGAAGAGCGCAACTTGCTCTACGTGATTGGAGTCCATGGTAAAGTGGCACATTGGCACCTACGCTCGTTTGCGGCCTCCTCGTCGCGGACATGACTGTGCCAAGTTTGATCTCGGTATACCTTGCGTTTGTAGGCAAATCATCACCATAGATGGCCCAACTAAGTTTTTATTTGCATAACAACAGAGAGGGTTGACGATGGCAGATTTTGCAAAACAGTGATTGCGTTTCCTCCTCCAGATGACGATCAGTCTCGAATACACCTGAAGCAACGTGACGGCGTCGACTTCCACTTTAACGACGTTTTTGATCCCAGCGTCTCTCAGGAGCACGTGTTCAACGACGTTTGCCTTGTAAGTGTATAGTATTTGCTTGCACTAAGCCTGGGCTGATTGACTTGTTTGTTATCGTTTAGGATATCGTGTACAGTGCATTGGACGGCTACAACGGGACAATTCTTGCTTATGGCCAGACTGGCTCAGGCAAGACCTACACGATAACGGGAGGTGAACACTACGCTGATCGCGGCATTATTCCTCGAGTACTCTCCACTATCTTTGAGGAATTCGAGAAACGACCGAACATGCGTTATTCGTGCTACATTTCTTATCTTGAGATCTACAACGAAAATGTCTACGACTTGCTGGACAGGTGAGCTTATAGAAAATTATGGGGGGAAACTTGCACTGATATTGTTCATATTCGTAGGTCTCACACTGATCGACCAATAGAGGACTGGACGAAAGTTCTTCTCATGGACGATGATGAGGGTGATATGCACTTCCGAAATTTGGGGTTAGTGAATTCGCAATTTGGATGTTTCATGCAAATGTTCACTTTACAATTGTGTCGTAGTGTATTCGAGGCCGTTTCAGAAGAGGAAGCACTGAACCTTCTCTTCCTTGGCAACATGAACCGCGTCACAAGCGATACGCCAATGAACCAGGTTGGCCAGCGAGCAGCAGACTGGATTATTAATTTGCTGATAGGGGATTAATCTCTTTTTGACAGGCCTCCTCGCGCTCGCATTCAATTTTCAGCGTCATGATCGAGTCCCGTCCGACCGATTCTGACTTGATCGTAACTTCCAAGCTTCATTTAGTCGATCTTGCTGGTTCAGAACGCGTTTACAAACGTGATGGTACGCAACGTATGCGATCGGAAGGAAAACACATCAACCTTTCTCTTCACCACCTTGAACAGGTACTTGCTTCATTTGAAAAGTACAAGTACAGTACAATCTATCCTCTAACACGGAAGAACGTAGGTGATCTTGTCGCTACGAACCAAAAAGAACGCAGTGTCGAGAACGTATCACGTTCCGTACCGCAACTCCATGCTTACGTCAGTATTACGAGGCAGTTTGGGTGGCAATTGCAAGTCAGTCTTCATCGCGACGCTAAATCCTGAGAACGATTTCCTCGATGAATCGATTTCGACTTGTCGTTTCATGCAACGGTGCTCCGAGGTGGCAGTGGACATTGCAGTAAACACAGAAGTGGACACCGAAAAGCGCTTGGAGTCGGTCGAAAAGCATAACGCTGAGCTTGAGACAACAAACCTCCAGCTACAGCAACGAGCAGCACAACTTGAAAGGGACATCAAGGACCAGACGCTTCAGTTTGCCAAACAGGAACAGCAATGGGGACAACGTCTCACTTTAGCGCAAGAAGAGACTCAGGCAGCTTTAACTGCAGCAAAAAATGCACGTGATAAATCGGATCAAGCTGGTAAAAAGATCGACTGGATGCAGTGCGAAGAGATCGTGGAGAGATTGCTACTCACTGGTGATTTACCACGCGACGAGCTCGACAAACCAAGCAGTGAAGGGGAGTTCGAAGAAGCACGACTATTGTATGATGCAATTGCGCAAGAAATCAGAGAACTAGGAATGGCTACAGCGCTCGGGTGTCTGGTAGTGTTGAAGGACAACACGTTCTTTGCGTCGAATACTGCAGCAGAATTACAAGAACTCATGACCAAGCAAACGCGAACAGTGGAGACTCTCGAACAACGACTTCGAGAACAGAAACGCGAGGCTGAACTTCTGAAAGAACAAATCCAGAGAATTACAGAGTCGCAGAAATCGGATGGACCAAAAGAAACTATGCCACGCTCAAAATCGCACTCTGGAGCTCTTCGAAAGCGTCATCCCTCCGCAAGAGTAGATCGAGACAGCGTCAGTGACAGTGAGAACGATACTGAGGCTTCCGAAACACACGAATATGTTCGTCCGTCTGCTGCTCGATTGCAAAGTGCGCAGACAAAATCAGAGTCTAGCGGGCGCAAGGTTTCCAAGCGATCCGAGTATAGCAACCCGAGCGTATCCGAAGAAACTCCACTCGATGACAAGCAGACTACAGTTCGAAATGCTGCGTTAACAACGAATGATGTAGAGATTCCGGTGCCTCCACCTGCAGGAAATCCTCGAAAGTCAGGCAGTGACTTGATCAGGAAACGTATGGAGCTTTTACGCAATGGGAGTTTGTTCGTCAAGTACGGGCGCTATGGGAAACCTCATGTGCGTTTCGTTTGGTGCTCTACTGATCTCGAGTATCTCCATTACCGCCTTGTGAACAGTACAGTACCGAAGGCGACCATACCCACGCGTTCTATCGTCGGTATATGTATTGGCCAGGAAACTCGAGTGTTCGAGCGTGCCAAACAACCAGAAAGAGACCCACATTGCTTCTCGGTCGAATACGAAGAGAACCGCACTTTGGATCTTGAGGTATGTTTAGATTTTAGAAGTTGGTGAGGTTCAAGGTTTGACTGTTTTTTGCTACATGTTTGATTAGGTTGCAGACGGTGAGAGTCCGGAAGTCAAGAAAGCGAAACGTAATGACTGGGTGGAAGCATTGCAATTCCTGATCAAGCTGAAAGTTGCTCCTCAACAGAAGACCAACGGATCAACAGGGTAGAATTAAAATTGCCCGTGAGGACTGGCGCACTTGAACTTGACGAATGTCGTTAGACTTTAACCAGATAAATGCCAGCTTCTTAGAGAGGAAATATCCTACTAAACTCTTCTCACAAGGTTTCTGTGACTTTTCTACGATTCATGCAATGCACTTCATGTCCAACCACGGTCTTCGGCGCTGGCCACCAGAAACTCATTGTTCGTTTGGACTCCAAGTACTCAAGTCGACTTCTACCCAAGCTTCTTGCTGCCCTTACAAGATGAAGATGTCTATTGCTTCGATCGCGGTGGTGCTTGTCTACCTGCTGTCCTTCGTGACGGCAGACCACCAGCCGGATATCATGATGGTCTCGGCCCAAGACAACCAAATGAAGGGCATGGCAGCCAAAATGCGAGGAGCCGACGCTGTTGTCCCTGTCGGGGTCATCACCAACACGATCGACGCCAAGAACAACAATATCCTCGTCACCGATAGCAAGATTCGCCTATCAAAGAGCGACCGTGTGCAGCTCGCGGACACGCTGAAGGAGATGATGGCGAACAGCCAAGAGGCTGGTGCTGCAGGCGATATGAGTACCGAGGATATCTTCGGTCTTTTGTCGCGCGTCGCAACGACCCCGGGAGTTCTCTCCAATGCTGCGGGTATCATTTCGGCGGCGAGAAGCGGTGACACGAGTGCGTTGGCTGGTCATGTGGTGGGTCTGTTGGGTGCGGCGGTCCCGGCTGCAATCTCTACTCCTGCACCAGCACCAGTTGCTCCTGTGGCCCCAATTATGCCGATTTACGCTACGGCCGCCCCGGCTGCTGCTATGCCTGCCCCTGCCGCTGATATGCCTGCCACTGCTGCTGTTATGCCCTCCACGTCGGCGTAAACGAGATCAAACCTACAACTTTTGTTGATTATTCATCAACTCTAACGTTGTCCCGAAGCTACTTGTAGGGTTCTCAACTACAAACAGGGTACAACCCGAATGCGTTCCTAATCAGCCCAACAATCAAAACTTCTTTTTCGTAAAAACGTAGTAATTGACGGTAAATCATATTCGAAATAAGCTTACATGATTCATTACTAGTTGTTCTGCACCGAAAAATCCCAAGGAATATCATCCACGCTTGAAATGGCTAGATTTGGCCTAAAGCTTGAATCCATAATCTACGATACGAGACTGCTAGTACAGCATACGGAAAACTTTTTTGTACCTCCAATCTGAAGATAATACCTCTCAATTCCATATCATTAGACCACGCGATCATATCGAACACAGGGTCACGCTGGGTACAGCCAAATTTTAATGTGCACACCGAGAGCACGAACCAACCTGATCACCTGTAAATTGTGGTGGTTTACAGTTAATTGGTTGCACCATCTGTGCGCTCTGGTAACTCCATGAGGAGTCATCGTGAGTTACTTGACACCATATTATACTATAAACGCAAAATTTACAGCCCATGCTTTCGAAAGGTGAAACAACTCACAAGTCGCCCAAGAGCGCTCAAACCAAATCAACACTATTATAGCGGCGCTCGAGAGTCCTTAGCAGATTCTTGAACCGTGGCACCCGTGTCAAATGAATCTTGGTTTCCACTATTATACATGTTCTACAGTACAAGTTTGCTTGTGTTCAGTATCCATGTTAACCTAATCAGTATAAAAATTATGGATCCACAATTACACACTTTTCCGTGAAACAAACTTGTTGAGTGCAAGTACAACATGGCAACGTAATCGGGCATGTTTTGGTTAATGATAGGGATGGAATACGAAAGCTACTATCACCGAGCGCTCCTAACAACATGGTCGGTCGGTGGGCATATCATACTGCACTCCTGTCTTGAGCCATCTAGATGTGAACGTTCTTGCCATTAAGCGAGTTTAGGATAGTGAGGACATCACGAAGGACACCAGTGGCGCTAGCAGCGGCACCGGTACCGGAGCCCTTGAGAACCAGTGGGTTGGGGTACTGCACCGAGGAGAAACCAAAGGCGATCTCGTTGTCCTTGGTGTAAAAGGCTGGGTGGTCCTCACTGATAAGAACGGGCTGGATCTTGGCCTGGATCGACGGAAACTTGGACAGGTCGATCGATGCGACGTAGTGGAGACGCTTGTTCTCCGCCACAGCAGGCACGTAGTATTTCTCATGGAAAACTTCATCATACGCTTTCAATCCGGAGACAACATCGTCCACTTCCATGTCGTTAGACCACGTGATAGTATCCAGAACACTCTGGGGAATTAGAGGCTCCAACTCCACAGCACTCGGATTAATGTGCACACCGAGAGCACGAGCCAACACGACGATCTTAGCAACCATATCTGTACCTGTGAAGTCCTCACGAGGGTCACGCTCGCAGTATCCTTTACGAAGAACTTCACCCACAGCGTCCGAGAGTTTCTTGCCCTTCATAACTTCATTGGCCACGAAGTTCATCGAGCCACTTAGCGACGTCTCAATACCGAGAACACGGTCACCTGTACGCAAGATGTTTCCAAGTGTATCAATGACTGGAAGACTGGCACCGATCGTTGATGTGTACATGAAAAATGTACGACCAGTTTTGGTGCGTGAAGTGGCTACACTCTCACGTGACGAGGTAGGAGGTAGACGACACACTGAGCGTGCATTGGAGGCGACGACGTGGATACCGCGCTCAATGCACGCCGAGTACAGGTCTTGAGTGTTACCCTGGCCAGAGCAGTCGATCAGAATGGGGATAGCTAAGTCTTGAAGCTGATCCAGCTGCTCTAATGATGGAGCGCCAGCGTAGGCACTGGATACACTGGGAGATGCCGACACAACGGCTGTTGTGCTCTTGCAGTCTTCTAAACGAGTGATAAGCTCTTCGAATGTGAAGCCCTTGGGGTTGTACAGGAAATCGCAGCAGTTGGAGCCGAAACCCACGATATTGACCCGAGCTTTGTGCTGGTATCGGTACAGTTCCTGCTGCTTCTGAAGCTGACGGACAACACCCAACGTGATGTGATTACAGCCCAGAAGCACGACGTTGGTGACGAGATAATCGACGTTGAAGGCGTCGTGTACACGTCGCACCGCGACCTTCGTGTCTACACCACGGATAACGCAACTCAGTGACCGCGAACTTGTACCTTGACCAACAGCCAGCACTTCAATACCAGCGTCTGCGAGAGCTCCAAAGAATTTGGTCTGGTTGTAAGGAATCTTGGACAAATCCTCAGCTACAACAGACAGCATCGTCACGGGCGACTCGGAGTTAAGCGGATCCACTTCATGAGACTCGATCTCCGAGCTCAGCTCAGCGTTGATGGCAGCACAGGCGATTTCCTCGGCACTACGGGGCACCACGACACTGATGGCTTGTCCGTGAGCTCCACGGATCGACAACCACACGGGAATCTTGAGTTCTTCGAGGACTTTGGTTACACGAGCACCAATGTTCTCCTGTTGATGAGGATCATTGCTGCCGTCCTGTAGAATACGCGTACGTGCTTCGATGATCGCCAGACTCTCCAGCGACGTCGTACACGTCTCTCGTGTACCTGAACGACCAACGCCGCTGATGTACGTGCCGTGGCCGTTGGGGTCCATAGTGTTGCGGATAAGCATGGTCACGTCGCCCTTGATAAGCGGCACCATAGTGCGTGCGTGGAACATTCGAGTGCCGTAGACTGCAAGTTCTAGAGCTTCATGGTGGTTTAAATGAGAGAGCGCCACGGCACGGTCCACAATTCTAGGATCAGCCGTCATAACACCGGAGATATCAGTGTTAATTAACACGTAGTCAGCGCCAAGTGAAGAGCCCACCAATGTGGCCGTGTAGTCCGATCCATTACGTCCTAGTGTAGTCGTACGGCCACTGCGAGTGCTACCGATGAACCCCGTGATAACTGGTAATGTGTTAGGCTTCCAGTGCTTGGACAACTCCTGTAGCTTCGTCTTGGACTCGTCGAAGAAAACCTTGGCACAGCCATGCGTATCGTCCGTAGTCAGCCAGTCTCTGGCGTCCAAGAAGAAGGCCTCAACCCCCGCTTTAGTCAACAGCTTAGCGACGATATTTGCGCTGATACGTTCGCCGAACGACAGCACGGTATCCGTCGCGGCCGTTGTCTGCTCCTGGAGCAGACAGATACCGTACAGAAGCTCACGTAGGGGCTTAAAGTGATTCACAATGACCTCAGACATGTCCTCAATGTCCTCCACTTCAAGCTCTTTCTGTGTATCATGCGCGTTTATGAGCGTCTGTGCCTGAATCTTGTCTACGACTTTCAACGCGCTGTCGGCGTCTCCTTTCGCGGCGAACGCCACGGCTTCTAATAAGTAATCCGTCGTGTGGCCCATAGCAGACACTACGACGGCCAAGACGCGGTCTCTTTCCTCGCGGACGATGCGTACAAGGCCGCAGAGTCTGGCTGGACCGCCCACCGACGTGCCACCGAACTTGTAGACGTTGCGCTGGCCATTACGGTGGTCTAAGTGGCTGAATTCCGCGCCGGCTGCACCCGAGAGCGACAGAACGTCGCCATCCAGCGACAGCGGATTGTCTAGGACCTCCTTGGGCCAATTGGCGCCGATCAGCATCGACGGAGACGTACAGTCCATCTTTGCGCTCGAGCGGGTCCGTTGATGAATGACTGGAGTGGGCCTGTTGATACGGAAGGCGATGGGGACTATTCAAGACATAGGATTGGTTGATAAAGTTTGATTAATTCTAGTTGATTGGATTAAAATAGAAACAGTTGGATTTCTGACGTGTTCGGGCTGAAGTTTACGTCGTCGAGTGTCAAACGTTGCAGTCGATGGCGTGAGGCCATGGTACTCTACATTTGGACACCATGGGGGCAATAACGCCGCCGACGGAGGTGATTAACGATGAATCTGCTGCTAAAGCGAAGAAATTACGCTCCGAAAACGCCGTGGTGGATGAAGATACAGCGGATTCTGACCGTCGAGTGCGGTCGTGGTATGCGCACATGGTGTTGATCCACTTGTCCGAGTTTGGAGCCGAAGCAGCGCGAGGTCTTGTGCTCCCTACATTGTTTACGTACGTCCAGGAGCTTGGTGGAGGCCTGACGGATATCGGTCTGCTCACTGCGCTCTTCAGTGTTGGAAGATTCTTCTCGTCGCTCTTGTTCGGATGGCTTTGTGACCGCACGTCGTTTAAAGTGCTGTATAATGTGGCTGGAGGCTGCGCAGTGGTGGGGAACTTGCTGTACATTCTGCCATACAGTCCGTCAGTACACAGTAGGACGGTACTCGCGTTAAGTCGGTTTGTTATTGGCTTTGGCGCCGGTAACCGAAGTGTCTGTCGAGCTAACATCGCGATGCTCACACGAGTGGATCAGAGACTACAGTACTTTACACTGTTTGCAACGGTAGTTTTTCTAGCTTACGCGTTGACGCCAGGACTGGGGAGTATCGTTGGAGACACACAAGTTAAGATTGGAGGCGACGTGATCCAGTTTAACCGCTTCACGGCTCCAGGTTTCCTGCTAGTTACTCTTAACTTGTTCACCATCGTCTTCAACAACCTCATCTATGACGACTCAATATCGCGCGATGACGCCCCAGACTCTCCAGTAATTGTCAAAACTACAACAACTTCTTCACCGAGTAGTACGAAGCCAACGGACAAGACTCTAACTGTTATCGTTCACGATAGCGACGTTGAGAAGAAAGCCTCTCAAACTGTCCAAAGAGAAGTACAGTCTTCTATTCTCTCCGATCGTGCAGTGACAGTGGGGATGCTGGTGTTTATCTTCTTGAATTTCATCGCTCGTGGGATCCTCTCAATTTTCGAGACCGTAAACGTACCGCTCTTCCTGGAAATGACGAACCGAAATACTACAGCCGAACAGGACTCCGTTGAGGCGTCACAGGATGCATCAACGTTCTACCTAGTCGTTGGTCTGCTTGGATTGTTTTCTTATGGCTCCGTACAGATACTACGCAAGAAAGTATCCGACGTGAGTTATTTGCTCTTTGGCTTCTCCATGCTGCTCGTTGGCAACACAATTCTGTTGACATTATGCACAGGCATGCACGTGAACAACGAGCGAAGTGATGACATCGATGAAGACCATTCTCAGCTACAGTTCAACGTATTTGTGGTAGCTGAAGTCTTCGTTTGGAGTGTCGGTTGTCCGTTAACTTCGGCTGTGGTGGTGTCTGCGTTCTCCAAAGTGCTCGGGTCACGACCTCAAGGTTTTCTAATGGGAGTGTTTGGCGCTTCTGCGTCGGTAGCGCGAATGGTTTTGCCGTTCTTGCCTAGTATACTGGCATCATGGCCACTGCTTTTCCTCGTCAGTATGGTACTTTGTGCGATCTGTATTCTCGTACTCTCATTGTATCTCGGATTCATATCCAGACAAGGTGCTGATAAATCTACACGAACTTACGATAGCGTTCAACTACACTCCGACGGACGGGAGCAAGTAACCGGATCATAAATAACTTACATATTCTCGATTTTAACGGCCGAGATGGAGTTGAAAGTCACGCCGATCTGTGGACGAGACTATAGCGTCCTTGATAAACACGGTACTGTCGTGAAGAAGGATCTGTTCGGTGGGAAGGACTGCCGTTTGCCTTCATATCGGGGAATCTGTTGGAATCCCTTGACCCGATGTCTGTTAGTGTGTGATATTGAGCATTGTTGTGTCTATTCATACGCTGTAAGCTTCTGTGCAGATGAAACTGGAGAGATGACAATGGTATTCAACCATAACAACCCTGCTATGGCTATTGGGAATCATGGGTCATCGCCTGGTCAGTTTAATCACCCCGTCGCGGTAGCTGTAAATCTTCGTGGCGAAATCGCAATAGCTGACGGGAAGTTAAATCGTGTCCAGATATTCTCCGGAAGTGGTGAGTTAGAGCACGGTTTCGGACGTCCAGGTTCTGCTCGAGGGGAATTTAAAGGCATCAGTGATTTAAAGTTTACTCCTCGAGGTCATGTAGCCATTGTGGACTCTGGGAATCACCGTATTCAAGTTGTTAGTGCGACTGGAAACGTTGTGCAGGTGATTGGTCGATACGGGTGGAAAATTGGACAGTTCATCAACCCGTGTGCTCTAACCGTCAATGGAAAAGGTGAATATTTCGTGTGTGATGAAGGTAATAAACGTATCCAGCGACTGTCGGATAGAGGACGGCCTTTATTGGAGTGGGGCAGCCATCGTGGACCCACCCCGGAACCTGAAACAATAACAATAACGGCTACGAATGATGAGCTTCGGCCGGTAATTTACTCTGTATTCGGCGCACCATGTGACGTAGTTGTGGGACTTCATGGAGAGATCATCGTTTGTGATGCGGGAAGACGCGAACTTCTGGTGTTCTCGGACGCTGGGGTCTGTCTTCACGTTGTCAGTGCACCTCATATTTTTGAAAACAACAGTCCAGCCGCAATCGCAATTTGTTCTAGTATGTTGGCGACAATCGCTACGACACTGCCTGAAGAAAACTTAAAAGCTGACCTTCGACGGGACGTCCAGGCTGTCTGTATTCTTGCGGTTTTTCCTCCAGATAAACGAGTGCGAGTTGGACGCTTTGAGCCGATTCCAGTGCACTGTGCTGTTCAAATTGTAAGTTGTATAACATACTATGATGCACTGCATCTGCGGTTGGTTAATCGGTACTTTCACCAAATATGTCGGCGTCTACGAAACCAGTGGAATCTTTTCCCACTCACACAAGGAAATGCTACTATAATGAAATACAATCGAGTGGTGGCGCCGGCTACTGGTTTAATTGCAGTAGAAGAAGCCTTCCAAAAGTGGGGATTGCGCATTTATAAGCCATCCAACCGTATCCGAAAGCACGTCATGGATTTCCAAGGAGGTTTTTGCAGTGCTCTGAGTATGCTCTATGGTCCGATGTTTTGCTATCAATACGAAGATGTACTTCTAGCATTATTCAGATTTTATGCTTGTCCACATTCGGAGGAGATTGACAAAGCTGCGTTTATCGAGATCGTGACGCAAATTGAAGAAGTGTGCTCAAACCTTCGCACATGGGAACAATGCACTCCATTTTCCCGATGCACTGCAAACGCGGTGCTTTTACCAACAATAAAACCCGCTGAAAGTGAATCTTTGACAACAAGAGGAGTATCATTGCCAACATCTCTTCAGCACGTCGAAAATGCACAGCAACATCAGCTCGACAAGCTTTTGCAAAAACTTAAGACATTGTGAACTTACCGGTGAGGTACTAAGAAGAAGTAAAAAAAAAAAAAAAGGTTTAGCCTGACTAAAGTCTCCTATTTTTAAAATCAATCTATGCACACACCACTGAAATGTGGATGAAGGAAGACAAGCATGTCTCTATTCTTGATTATTTGCGGTTCATCAGCACGTTTTTGTCGAGTTTAGCAACCAACCAACCTCGAAAGTTCCGCCAATATAAAGACAAACATGGGCTGCACGCAATCCATCGATGTGATCCGTCCGAACCTGTTCCAGACTAAACTCTGTATGCACCACAAGACGCCAGTGACGGATGTGTATCGCAGTCTGGGCGAGCTGGGCAGGGGCGCCTTTGGAGTCGTCGAGAAGGTCGAGCACCTCAAAACACACAGACACTACGCGATGAAAACTGTGCGCTTCGAGTCAGGAAGCAAACGCCATGAGTTCGAGAAGGAGATGGGAATCCTCCGTGTTTTGCACCACCCCAACATTGTCCGCATGCTCGAGACGTTCGAGGATGACCACCACTTTTACATCATCATGGAGTTTAGTTCTGGTGGAACAGTAAGAATTTTTATGATTGTCTACTCTCAGTTCTCAACTCATTTTCCTGCCTTGTTGTGTAGCTGCTCGACCGAGTAAAGACTCGCAACAAGGAATTCCCTGAGGACGAAGCCAAGGATATCATTCGAAACTTGGCATCCGTCATCCAATACTTGCACTCGCGTAATATTTGTGTACGTTTAGAATATCGTGCTCGTTTTTGTTTCGACCCTTTTGCTTTTACCACTCCTATGCCAAATAGCACCGCGATCTGAAGCTGGAGAACATTCTTGTCGAAACGTTGGATAATGGGGGCCATATCAAACTTTGCGAGTACGTACACCAGACTTACCTTGAGCTTTATATTTACGTGTCTTCCCTGCGCTTTCAGTTTCGGCGCAAGCACTCTTTTTAAATCGGGTGCTAGTATGCGCAAGGTTCTCGGCTCAGTCGTCTACATGGCTGTACGTATGGATGATGTCTAGCACGAACTTAATAGTTCAGTTTGACTGGAGATCTTTTGTAGCCTGAAGTTCTTGAGGGGAACTACAAGGAAACGTGCGATATGTGGAGCTTGGGTGTCATTATGGTGCGCATCGAGTGGCTGTACCAACTATAACGTTATGCTGACAGTACTACATTAACTATTTTGTCGATTTAAGTATATGCTTCTAAGCAACAAGGCTCCATTTTATGGACATACTGATGACGAACTTGTCGAGAGTATCTTTGCTGGCGAGGTAAAATACAATGGTAAAGTGTGGGATACCATTTCTCCTGAAGCGAAGGCACTGCTCCGTAAACTCCTGCACGTACGTTTAGTTGCTTTTCGAGAATTTTTGGGACATTGTCATATTCTAATGCTCGAGTGTATCACTACAGACGATACCAGAAGATCGTTTCACTGCTGCGCAAGTGCTTCAACATCCGTGGATCAGGTCGACAGAACAAGCGATACCACCGGAAGTGTACGTTTTGAGCATATCACACTGGTTCGTAGTCGTTTTCAAACAAGTCTTCCTGTTGTTGATAGGTACGACGAGTTTGTACCACGTCTGAAAGCTTTTTGTAACTACACTCCGTTCCAGCGAGCCGCACTTGTAGCTATGGCGTTCTGTATGTCGTCAGAACAGGTCGCTCTCCACGCAGCGGTGTACAACGAGCTCAACGTCGCCCACAACGGCCAACTAAAGCTCCAAGAGTTGTGTCTGTCGCCAGCTCTCATCCCCTTCCAGCTCGACTTGGAGAAGATTTTCGCAGCGTACGTCGTCAATTCTATTAGGAGTATTTTTTTCTAAGTTTTTTTTTTTTTTTACTATTGTTTCAAGCCTTGATCAACAGCATGAGAACGGTATCAATCTCCTCGAGTTCGTCGCTGCCACTATCAGCCCTGAAGACGCAGCGGATGAAGAGCTGCTGCTATCCACTTTCTACGTCCTCGATCGGTCTCATCGTGGAGCCATCACAAAAGACGATCTCAAGGCTCTTCTGGGTCAACACTTTGACGTTTCGGAGTGCCAAGAGATGATCAACAAGGCGGACGCTGACAAAGACGGACAAGTCAACTATAACGATTTCGTAAAGATGATGAAGCTCCCGACCCTCAATGGGAAAACGACAAGAGTTTCATTCACTCAAAGACGCAGTTCGGCTCGTCGACAGTCTGGTATTTCCGATGGGTCTGTGCCGAATGCACCACTTACTGACACGAAGGAAGACACAATACAACCTTCCGCTGGCCCCGAGACTATTGAGGTGGAGCTTCCTGAAGTTACTGTCTAGCAGCAGCTTCATGGTCGATATTTTTTCTCTGAACTAAACTTTAGTAATAATATGAAATGACAAAAAAAAACACACACACACACACACTAAAGTCTTTAGAATGGTAACCTTAAATACTGAATGGGCGCATTTCTGCAATATTATAAGTGAAATTAATATTTGCGCAAATATTAATTCGGACCGACTGTCAACACACAAGCTCCTCGCTTTCAGTACCTCGTAAGGAATCTTTAATGAAGATGCCTATGCCTTCGATCGCGGTAGCGCTTGCTTACTTGCTCGTGACAGCCGACCACTTGATGACCTCGGACCATGCTGAGCACCCGATCGTAGCGAGCAAAGAGAACCAATAAAGAAGAGTACTTTGTCGGTGCAGACGTGGTCACGACTGCAGAGAAATCCACACAGACGCGAATGTCAGCTAAAGCACGATAGTCGTACAGCAAGTTGGTTAAAAAGATCAGCAAGAAGAAACTCAAGTACCCATCCCTAATCGAGACAAACTATGTGAAGAAGATTAAATCTTGGCTGAAGACAAATGAAAGCAAGTATTAGCAAGAGCAAGCAGGAGCTTGAAATAGTTTTGTTTTGTTTCTCTCACACTACGTTCCGATAGCGTGAGCCAGTCCACTGATTCGTTTGGCATCCCACGCTACGTTCCAATAAATAGCCGCAGCGTGCGCCAGTCTGCCGATACGTTGAACCCTACCACAAAGCGGAAGGCAACCTCTCCTTCAGCCAGCTCGACGCACTTGTTGCACGCCAAGCACGGCGGAGGGCGGAGCGATTACCAAAGAGCTTCCTCACCGACGTTAAGCAGAAGATGACACTTGTTCTCCACTCAGCAAGTTTGGCATTGAGGTAGGGAAAACCTCAGTCGGTGACAACCCCCCCCCCCCCTGGTTAAGCTGTCCTATACTAACTGTAGTATTGCCCGTGCTGCACTCGTCCCAGTGAGACTCTGCAACTTCAACAGACCGTTGTCTTCACTAAACTCCTGCTGCAGCTAATTGTCGTGTGGCGGAGCACGATATTATCTCCAGACTCGAACAGTTGCACACAATGTTGAGGTCACGCCATGTCTCCTTGTCGCCGATGTATACGCGCACACGAGTTGAATCGGGAAAACGTGAGTATTCGAGCCACTGCGCTTGGTGAAAGCAGTGCTTGTGAGAGAACTTGATGCGAGGAATCGACCAAGCTATAACCAGATTGAGCTCGCCCCTGACAGCTTCGTAGCATACTTGCCTGCTTCAAATTCTTCATGTGAGCGGCTCTGAGTTGGTCGATCGGGAAGTATTTCGTGAGAGAATGACGGCGCTGCCTTCACAACAAAATGCACCGTTTCAGAATCGTAGACGCCATCGGATGGAAAGTAGTCTTCAATGCAATCCTTCGGCTCCATCGATATGGATTTAAGTATGTAAGTCTTGCCTCATTAAAATTATTGGGATCATTTTTCTTGAGTTTGAAACACCTTCAATTACAGGCATCCACTAGTTTTTGACTCTTGACGTCTTGTCTCATTATTGAAATCTACTTTTTTCAAATAAGTATGAGGTGATCGGAAAGGAATAAGTATCCCGATACTTACAATATTAATTTTGGATTCAACAACGGACACCGAGCAGGACTGGGCGTGATGCCGACCAGGGCTTTACGTTCAGGGGAGGATTTAGTGAGCGCTTTGGAGAGCTGTACGCGAGAGTTGGGTGGGTTGTGCTTCGGGTTGGAGTTGCACCAGCTTCAGGACGAAAGGGAAGATCCAGATGAGGACGTCGGCGTAGAACAGGACACGCTTGCTTCATTAGAAGAAATGACGAGTGAATGTTATGCTTTGCTCGCTCGCCTTGAGGCTGAGGGGAACGGGTGCGTTCTTTTGAATGGACACTGAATGTATGCTCCAGGTGCATGCTAAGCTGTGCGTGGGATGTTAGAGCGGATGAGAAAGTAGACGGCGGAGCGCTAAGCAGTACCGCTGCATTCTCAAATCAAGAAAACAATCAGCAACAGCTACAGGTAGCCCACTGACTTTGCTCTGCTGATAGGGCAGCCACGTTCTTGACAATGTGGATGCATGTAGGGAGAGGAGCCAAATGATCCTTATCACCTTGAAGCGGGACTTACACACGAGCTTGACAGTTTTGCAGGAGAGTTGAACAACCTTCTTGCGAGTCTGAGGGTGCCTAGTACCGAGGGAAATGCTACTGGCGTTGAAACGTTCTCAGCACCATTAAGTGTAGATACTGTTAAGTTGCCTGGTGAAGAATCAAAATCGAGCTGCACTGACAACGAAGAGAGTACTAACACCGGCAACGCACCAGTCACAGCCAGCGTAGCTACCCGAATTAATGTTGAAAATGGTGATGCTGGCAAGGCTGACGAAGCGAACGTCGCTGAGCGGAAAAAGCAGAGGTATACAGACAACGAAGAAAACACCAACATCGAAACTCCAGTCGCAGCCACCGCTGGAGACGACACTAATGTTGAAAGTGTTTCTGTTCTCGATGCCAATGCAGCACATTTAACTCGCAAAAACGAGGTTTTCAGTGAGCGAACCAAGAAAGCGATAGCATTGCACGTCAAAAGGCTAATGCTTCAAAAGCAGCGGGAGACACAAACAGAGCAAGAGCGTGTTGCTGGAGTTAAAATCCCTTGGTCGAGATTTCAGAGTTCGAGTTTCCATCAGCACATCATGCGCCAAAAGTTTGCGCGTTGGAGAGTCAAGCAGATTCAAGATGCCCAGCGCCTCGTTGAGGCTGCTCGCTTGAAAGGGTCAAAGCCGATATCGTATCGACGCTCGAAGCGAAATGAGGCCAAAGAGAAAGTCTCTGCTAAATCCGCAACCTACCTGGACAAATTTAAGCCAAGTTGTGTTCATATTGTGACTCCAAATAAATACGAGCCCAGGTATCTCTGTGCCGTCTATCTGTACGGCCTTCGTCGGCTCGGGACAACCTATATCACGTTTAGTTCGCTCGATCAGTTAGAGCAACGCGTCCGATCAAGATTTGATATCAACGAAGTCGTAAGTGCCTATCGGGAAGTGACTGAAGTTGTCATGCCTGCTTCTGAATACTACAATAAGAGAAAACGTCACGTGAAGCGCCTGCAGCGAATTTCAAGTCTCGAGCAAATAAATGACGGCGACACGCTTTGTGTGACCCAGAGCGCCTACGATGACATGACTATTCTATGCGACTGGATAAAGCAACGACAGCGAATCGTGCACGACTTTCATTACAAAGTGCACCATCCTACGACAGCAGAGTCATCAGAATACATAGAGCAAAGATCGATACCTACAAAAACGAAAGTTAACAGCAACGTGACTAGTAAACCACAACTATGGGACTCAAATGGACGCAACATCGGTGTCAAAGCCAATCATGCCATTTGACAAACACTACCGCGATCGAAGCAATCTACATCTTCGTGGTAAATTGGAGGGAGAGAAGCTTGGGTGGAAGTCGACCTGGGTACTTGAAGTCCAAATGAACAATGAAGATCTGCTCAACAATAATGTTCGAACTCGCTTTGATATCGGGAAATATTCTGTGATCTAACTCCGAGAAGTCTTCGAGATCAGCGCGAAAGCGAACTCCTTAGATAAGATTGGAAGTCAGCTCGATATATGCGGCCGAACTTGTGGGGTGCGCTGAAATCTACTTTTAATATGTTCAAGTGGATGGAATTTACAAGCTATCGTTTATCACACTGGTTTGTAAATTCCATCAATACGAATCACTCACGATTATGGAGTGGATGTACGCATTGGGGTCGAAGCAAGCAATTTACTTAAGTAATTCAAAAGGACTGACGTCGAAACCTTTTGCTGAATATTGAAAACTCATAAATGGTGAAACTAAGACTAACCTGTCTTGAACTTCACGACAGCTCCACGAAATTTGGAGAGAAACGAAACAGTACCAATTGACTGTTAGTGTTACCGCATCGCCAGCAACGAGGTACCAGGATCCACATCCTCCTCCTAGGAAGAAGTGGGAGTCATAACGGTAGGAACATCAGCGGGAGCCATCGGCGCAGCAGCAGGAGCGGCATACGGAGTCATCGGAGCAGCAACAGGAGCCGGAGTGTCCACTACAGCAGGGATTGGCGCAGGAGTAGAGATTGCAGCCGGGACTGCCGCACCCAGCAGACCTACCACGTGACCAGCCAACGCACTCGTGTCACCGCTTCTCGCCGCCGAAATGATGCCCGCAGCATTCGAGAGAACTCCCGGAGTCGTTGCGACGCGCGTTAACAGACCGAAGATATCCTCGGTACTCATATCGCCTGCAGCACCAGCCTCTTGGTTGTTCGCCATCATCTCCTTCAGAGTATCCGCGAGCTGCACACGGTCGCTCTTTGATAGGCGAATCTTGCTATCGGTGACGACGATCTTGTTGTTCTTGGCATCGATCCGGTTGATGAAGACTCCGACAGGGACAATAGCGCCACCTCCGCGCAGTCCGGACGTCATGCCCATGGTTTGGTCCGATGTCATTAGGTGGTCTGCCGCCACGAAGGACAGGAAGTAGACAAGCGCTACCGCGATTGAAGCAATTGACATCTTCATGTTGTAGGATGGAGATGCAGGGAGCTGTGGAAGTAGACTTGAGTACTTGGAATCCAGTTGAACAATGACGAAAGTTAGACCCAACGACGCTGGAGATCCAAGTCATGGAAGACACGGGGAAACGTGAGCGGTTAACATAGAAATCTCCAACATATCCCCAGAATGATAAATCTCAGCAAAATCGTAAAAAAAATATGATGGCACAAAGAAAAAAAACATTGGGAACAAAGATTCACAACAGCGCAAGGCGTACATTTTCCTGGTCGCTCTAGACGCTTTGAATGCCGTGCAGCTTGACTTCAGCTCGATCGACATCGGCGGTCTTCTCTTCCTGATCGGACATAGCGGGTGAAGACGCGTCTCCCAAAGGAGAACTGTGAAGCGCATTGGATCGCGGAGTGAACTCGAACGTCGTCTCCTTGGACCCATCGTCCTGCACCTTCTCCTCCGTCGGTAACTTGCCCTTCAAATAGAGATAATCGTTGTATGCATTGCGGTACTTGCGGTGAATAATGAGGATCCCCATCATCAGTAGCAACACCACAAAGCCGATCACAACAATCGCCACATAAACAGAGTAAAGCGCCTTGGTATCGAGAACCACGGCGCTCTCCGTGCACGTCGAAATGGTCTCCGTACTCTCCGACTCGGAGCCTCCGTAGCACGCCAACTTGCGAGCATACGAGACCAACTGCTCGCCGCCATTGCAAGTCGAACGAAGCTCATTGAAGTAGTCGTCGTCGCACACAGGACACGCGTACGCAGTCTTCCAGACGATATTCCAGTTGCACTTGTCGTCATCATCCTGTGACGCAGACGTTGGCTTGCTTGTAGTACCTGCAAATAACTCGTTAGCATCACTTTACGAACTTTAATTGATGGGTTCATCATGCTTACCGCTGTTAAGATCACATTCAAAATTGAATGTAGTGGACATCGTCTTGCCGTTAACACAAGGGGATCCGTTAGTGAAGGATACCTTGACACCAGCACCAGACTCCAGCGGTAAAATATCCATATGACTGCCACCATTCACGAGTTTCCATTGCTGCAACACACCACAGATTAGATAAATACTTTAAGGAGATATACAAGGTCAAAAGCGACATACCGATGGAGCGGAGCACATGACGTTGCCGTAGACTCCGCTGTTCTGTTGGAAGTATCGGCCAGCTTCACGAGGGTTAACCATAGTAGCGAAAACCACATGAGCCACCTCCTTCGTTGTGTCTACTTCTTGGTCCACAATCTGACCAGGTACTTGCTCCAACCAGCCACTTCCAAGAGGACGGAACAGCCCTGCGAACCAGTAATTCTGGCCGTCAGCCTGGAAAGCCATCGACGACTCCACTGGCTTAATAGACTGCAAGCTCGTCGAGTTCCCGTACACCGTATCGTCCAAAATCCAGCTCTCATTACCCCACACTAGCGCCTCGAGAAGTGACAAATTGTACGTCACCTGCAGACCACTAAGCGCCGAAGACACGGCATCAGACGACGCTGACGAAGACAGCATCACTGATTCCGATGACGCACTAGCATTCAGTGTTAGTGCTTGGGGAGCAGCACAGGCCACTGCACCGGGACTACTGTACGTGTTCTCGCCACATGGAGTACACTGCGAAGCTCCTTCTTTCGAGTACGTATTGGCTGGACACTCAGCACACGCGACGATCCCAGTTGAGTCTCCAGCTTCTGCGAACGTACCAGCTGGGCAGATAC
>NW_008649080.1:63113-64760 GCF_000247585.1 Phytophthora nicotianae INRA-310
TCCTTCATATAGTTCCAAGCCAGTGTATGAGCTCCAGCCGAGACTTGCACTACTGCCTCCTTCCACCCGTCGGTCTGCGAGACCAACCCGGAGCTTTGGTCGTCATCTATCTGGAACATAAGACCGTCATAAGGCTGCTCGGCGTCCACCCGGTACTTGTACGTCACAGAGCCGTCCCGAACGAACGTGGCACTGACTCTCAGAGTCGAATAAAGTCTCGTGCCTTCGAAGTTCTGCATCACTCCGGAGTTTTGGCCTGATGAGATATAAGACCCATCGGCGGAAGGAACCCACGGGTTGCAGTTATGCTGCCATTGACCCGTGTACATGTTTTGCGTCATACAGTCGGTCTGAAGCTCGGCAGAAAGCGGAGAACTCCACGCATCCGTGCGTTGAGAAAACAATTTGCCGCCACCCAGCGAGTATTTGCCCTGTGGACAACGTTCGCAGCCAGATACAGGCACAGATCCTGAAAAACTGCATAATACGTTATGACGGTCATAAGAAAATCATATCGCTAAAAATTATATATGCTGACGTACTTGGCTCCTAGATAATATCCACGGTCACATTGGACGTCACAGCGGAGACCGTGAACGGGAGCTAAATAATCCATAAAACGCAATGTCATACGTAAGCATTCAATATTTAACCCAACATGTTCACTTGTTAACTTACGTTTAGCGAGCACATGGCCCGTCGTGTTGGACGAGCACGTGCCTTCGCTCTTCAAGTAGTAGAAGAGCGTACGCTCATCGTCCACGCAGTCGCTGAAGCCATAGTAGAACTTCGGCCCCGACGCTACAGCTACCGAGGCCACAGAGCCTGCAAATACGAGCCACGCCGCCGTCCGCATCGCCGCAAGTCTTGATCTTGAGATGTGGGGGCCTGACACGCGTGATAGCAGTAGAGTGTACCCAACCTTTACACAAAAACTACGCTGGAATAATCAGAACTCGAGCTAAGTACGAATGTAGTCATGTCAAATAAAAAAGCACGTTGAAGTGTTGATTTGAGTTATAATACGCTGCTGCTGCTGCAACAGCTAGCTAAAAGTTGAACTTGACTTGGCTTCTCGACGTTTAGAGGTGGCCATACTTGCCGCCGCGACGGCCATAGTCTCCCCGGCGGCCGTAGTCGCCGCGGTGGCCATAATAGCCACGGTGTCCATAGCGGTGATCCTCGGTTTCGACCTTGGCCTCAGCAGCAGGAACCTCAGCAGCAGAAACGAGAGCCACGAGGCCAGCAAGAGCAGCGATGATGGCGAAAGTCTTCATTTTGATTGGAGCTTGATTTGAGTGGCTGGAGTCCGATTGCACAATGAGCTTGGAAAACAGCAAGCGCGTTGAAGGACAGGATCGAGCAATTCGTGGATCTCGACGATAACTTTTCCCAACGGCGCCATCCAACAAACTACCCTCTTTTCCCAGAAATGGCTAGAGCGTCTGACTAGTGGGCAAAACGCTGACCACTCTGCAATTGGGCATCTCACTCTGAAGTTAACCAAGTCTCCGACCAACTGCCAAGATGAAGATTTACCTCGCGATCGTTGCAGCGTTTGCCTACGTGGCTGTTCTTGCGAATGCTGAAGAACCAGCAATCAAGGATGCTGCAGCTACTGAAGCCGATCCTGCACAACTCGACCCT